>NC_060888.1:22799268-23041768 GCF_014805685.1 Silurus meridionalis | reverse complement strand
GATTCGTTGTCAAGAATCCAAATGTCAAGGTAACCACATCTGTCACTGAATGATTGACTTATAGTCTTCCCTCTGTATTGCTTATGCATGCATAATATAGTTATGTTATTTTATGTATGTGTATGTATAATATACTGTATGTATATCTTTTTTTTTTACACATGCTTGTAGTTTTTAAATTATATTTTTCTAATATAATTCTTATAATTAATGATCTTTTAAATAATCTATCTATCTATCTATCTATCTATCTATCTATCTATCTATCTATCTATCTATCTATCTATCTATCTATCCATCCATCCATCCATCCATCCATCCATCCATCCATCCATCCATCCATCCATCCATCCATCTGAGTGTGTGAATGCTTTTGTTTCATCTAGACATTATTTCATGGCCTTTATTCATATCTATCAAACCATATTAGGAAGCATTCTGCAGAATTACAATTAGCTGTTACCAAAGTTGGTGGCACACAATTATATAGGATGTCAATAGATGCTGTAGCATTATATATTATTTCTTTATTTGAACTAGAAGACCCAAAGCTGATCAAACATAACAATATCTCTGTACAAAGCCAACTCCATGAATATATGATTTACATGGGTTGGAGTGGAAGATCTTAAAGTGGCCGGCTATAGAGCCCAACCCTATTAAAACGCCTTTGGGATGAATTGGAAGGCTGACAGCACCCCAGGCCTACTCACCTCACCTACACCAGTACCTGACTTTACTAACACCCTTGTGTCTGAATGAGCACACATCTCATCAAGCACACTTCAAAATCGAATGGAACATCTTCCCAGAAGAGTGGAGGTTATAACAGCAAATGGGGACTAAATATGAAATGTGAAAGTGTTCAAAAAGCTCATACAAATCTTATGGTTAGGTATCTACAATAGTCCATATAGTGTAACTGTATATAATTTGATGTGTGATGCAGTGAGATGCATTACACAGCGCTGTGAAGTGTTTTATTTCTCTTATACCATATAGCAAATTTTTTAGTTCTGTTTAATAAATAGCATTTTGTGCTGTTTATCAGTTCATTTTAAGGAATGCCTGCAAATGTTTCCACTTCTCATAAATGTTCAAAAGATATCTCCTCACATAAAACGGTCACCATATTAGCAACATCCGTCATACAGGTCCCTGAGAACAAACTGTTACTACAGAAACGAAAAATCACATTCTGAACCTAGCATTTGCTGCTACTATCAGAGCCGCCATTAGAGAAAATTAATCACCACCTGCTAAACCAATCAGATTTAAGCAATGAACTCAACACTGCTGTAATGTAACTGCTTTTAAAAGGTTACTTAGGTATTTATGGCATACTTTATTTCCTTTAACTTTATTTCTGAGGCCATATGACATTATGTGAACGGCTGTTTTCGCTTATCACATGACTTCTGTAAAAATGAATATATTTTCAATGCGTGTTTGTTATTATGTATGGCACATACCATATTTTCAGCAGTGACCTTAAGATTCAAGACCAAAGGCAAAAGTGTGTCAACAAAAAAAAAAAAACACTCGCTGTGTGTGAGACGTCACGGCTCGATATCTTACTTTTGAGCGTCCTCACAGGCACTGTGCTCTCTTTGAAAGGTCACTGATGCTAATCTGGTACAGGCAAGCTTGTGAGACTGCACGCAAGTCAATAGGAGTTCAAATGCCACATTCATAATGCTGACAAACGAACGATAATGGAAGTAAAAATACAATTGAAGAATAGTAACCTCCAAAAGAGCGATGTTCACTCTCATTCCATCGACGTGAATTTAGATTTTTGTTATGTCTTGTGTTAGTTGTGAGTCTATTCAGACAGGATTATATTACATGTTGTCTTTTTTTTCAGGGAATATTCCCAAGCAGTTACATTCATCTGAAACATGCCCACATCAAGAACAAGGGGTAAGAGTGTCTTCTTTTTCTACAGATTGCTGAACAAATTAGGTAGGTTTTTAAAATCCTATAGAATTAGAGCTGAATCATGTATCACCTCATGAAGTTCAAGATTTGATTCTTATGAATGAGCCACAAGCACAATTATGCTTGTAAGTTATATTGTAACCCTTCTTAATATTGATATGTCATAAAGGAATCAAATATATGTATTATTAATCTTTTTTTCCTTTACTACCAAAAATGTATATGCAATTTTTTTTTTAAATAGTGAAATACAGTAATTATTTTTATCTATATACTGTACATGCATTGCATCACAACTCTGCTGTGTTGTGATACAGTGTATTGCGTTGCTTTTTTGTGTATTTAATATGGTGCCTAGAGATATTTAGTCATGGATATATGGTTTGTCTAAATCCCAAGGTTCAGGGCCTTCAACCACCAAGAACCTAGAGGGCATCTATTATTTTTTTATAGTGCAAGAAAATGCTTTACTTTTATGTATTTAAATCATGCTTTAATCCTTTTTTTAATTCATAAAAAGTGTTTTGAAGAATTAAGCCTCAGCTAATTAGCCATCATTACAAGTGTATAACCAGGCACATGTTCCAGCTGTTCATCACACTTGAGCTTTATGATTTATTTTTAGTCATTTTTGTATTAATTTATTGCCATTTGTAGTAATTAAATGCCGAAAACTCTCAAACTACCAGTGACGCATTTATTATGCAACCTTGTTGTCTTACTGAAAAACCAGAAAGCAACAATTACACATTTTACACAAAAAAAATAAACAAATACATTTTTGCTATACAAGTCTCAATATTCTCTAGTGCTGTGAAATAATAGCCAATTATAAGTAATTCCTGACCATCAGTGTAAACCGTGGCTTTGTAGAATCATTCATTTGTGTGTATTTGTGCGTCTGTGTGATATAATTTACGTGTGTTACATACAGGCAGTTTGAGACGGTCTTCCCAACAGAGGAGTCGGTCATCACGGAGATGACGGTGACTTTGCGAGACTGGGGTACCATGTGGAAACAGCTCTATGTGGTAATGTAGGACAAGCAGAATAGTCTATGTATATGTAGAACTATAGATATGTACTGTCTATTCAGAAATATAGATATGTATATGTAAAAATATAGAAATGTATATGTTTAAATATAAGTATGTATAAGTGGTAATAGTATTTAATGTGTATTTTTGTTGAATTTAAATGAAAACTCCACCCTGTGTCTGAGTAGTACATGTGACTGTATTTGCTGTTGTGAATGTTCTAAGCAAATAAGTTTGAATTAAGTGAATTACGTTCACTTAAATGACGTGAAATACAACACTGTTGATAATTGTCCTTATTATTACTATTGTGGCTGTATAGAACTATTGAAAATTGGTGACCATTCATTGGACACTGTGTATTCATCCACATATATAGGCATTTGCTTTTCCTTCTGCTCCAGTAGATCGAGTATAATGTAGCAAACAGGCCAGACAAGGTCTGTGTCGAACTCATTTACTCTTCATTACTCTAAAATGAGAGTTCTGATATTACTATTAAAATGGTGAAGCCTAAAAAACATTAGAAAATTGTTTTGTTAAGCTTGGACTTCAGACATCAAATATTCTGTGTGGAAAGCTGTGTAAATTGTGTGTAAAATCTATAGCAGGATCATTTCTGTAAACTCCAGCCTGGAGAAAAGGAATTTATTGCAACTTTCTCTTCTCTCCTCACCTGTAGAAGAACGAAGCCGAGCTCTTCCACAGACTCTGGCATGTAATGACAGAGATCCTGGAGCTGAGACAGCAGGTCCTGCTCGGTCACCTGACCCACGAGCGCCTGACCGACATCAAGCAGCACATTGTAGCGAGGCTCGACTGGGGCAATGAGTGAGTGTAAAAAGATAAGAGTCTCGGAGAGAAAAAGAGCAATGGCATTACTTAATACTTTAGCAACAACTATGATGATGATGTTGATGACAATGATGATGATATAGTGAATTGCTATTCACTATATATATATATATATATATATATATATATATATATATATATATATATATGCATGACTCAGAGCTTGGTGCTCTTGTGGCTGACTGTTTCACTGCACACACACTTCACTTGCGTGCACACAATTTACGCCAATTTACGTCAACTTGTATTGGTCTTAATGACCATGCTCACTGATACTGTTCTACGCAGTACTTTATCTATATAAGATACTGTTCATGTCCCAGAAGGATGCTTTATCAGGTTACTTGTATTATAGGAAGACGACATGATGGCGCAGTCCGTATTAGTCACTAGTCATCCAGATCACTCTGGGTTTGTGTCGTCTGTTCAATAACGCAACGGAGAACAGTAAGCTCCCATCCCATGTGTGTTGTCAAGGTATCAGAGTGTGAGTAAATAAACATGGTATTGGATGTGGATGTAGATGTGGATGTGCCGAGACGTTCCTACAGTACATGAGGCATTAGTTTATAGGGCACCAGACAGATGTTTTGTATGTTGTTTTTAATTGTTTTAGACAGCTTTCCTGTATAACAATGCTGAACATAGAATTCTAAGTGTGTGTGTGCGTGTGTGTGTTTGTTTGTGTTTTATAGGCAGCTAGGATTGGACCTGGTCCCCAGGCGGGACTTCAGTATGGTAGACCCAGATGAGATCAGCGTCACCGAGCTCTATCGCTTGGTTAGTTTTACACACACACACACACACACACACACACACACACACACACACACACACACACATATATATATATATACACACACAATACTCATGAGTCACCCTTCCACTGCTGCCCGAGGTCTATGCTGCGTTGCCACGGAAACTGCAACCTGGTTTGACGCCACAGCCCCCAGTCTTGCTCCTCTGTTCTCTTTGTTTAAAACACACACACACACACACACACACACACACAAACACACAAGGAGCGAGTCATGCTTCCATAGGAAAATTATAGTAATTAAGTACATTAAGTGGCTGTTTGCAAACTTGCATTATTTCAGTCCTCCCATTGTGTTCATATATAGAGGACACACTACACACACCTACAGCCTGTGTAGGCTTATCAGAGACACACAAACACAAAAAACTCACTGTACATTACAAAGAAAATACATTTTAGGGTTGTTACACACAAATGTACCTCTTTTGCAGGATGAGAATGAGATACGTTTACTTTATGGGCTGGTTTGATTTCACACTTTACATAATTACCAGATTCAGAAAGCAAAAACGTTGAATGAGGTACATTTAGGGCTGAAGTGTATTTCTTCAAAATCGAAATTCCTTAGTTAGCGTGTTTGTATATATTAAGATGGTCCCCGAGTTATGATGGTTCGACTTAGGATTTTTTTTTTGTGATGATGATATCTATACGACAATATTGTACAAATATTTTCGTGCGGCAGGCAAACGTACAGTACCAGCGTATGCTCCATCCTCCACTCATGAACCGGCGCTTGACTACATGCCCGCTGCAACATACATGTATACTGTACAGTTTATACAGTATTTCACTATCAATGCTCTGTTTTGTAAATTATGTACTAGACAGGGCCATGTCTTGACTTACAATATTTACAAGTTATGACGGGGTCATCGGTATGCATTTCTGTCGTAATTCAGGGACTACCTGTATATAGTATATATTCACATATACACTGATATGCAGCCAATCTGCTGGTAGCCCATAAAATGCCCTTAAAAAAAGTCAGATATTAATTTGAGAGTTAAGGGTTAAATCCGTGATCGTAATTCTAAATTTTTTATACTGTGAATTTTGTTAATTTTGTCAATGACTATATACTGTAGCTCAGTGCCCTGGATGGATCATGTTAAACACAAATTAATAAGCATTTTGAACATTTGAAACACAAAATTTTTGGGGAAGGGGTTTAAATACTTTCAAATATCATAGTGTCGAAGTAAAACTCCCATTCTCCCGTTCTGCTTTTATCATGCATCATTTTGAACTTGAAGTAAATCTGGGAATCAGGAAATCACAGCTTCAGACTGTGAACATTTGCGAAGAGATTATTCTTTGTTTTTTTCGGATCTAGTCACTGCTAGAACAGATTTGGGTCGCCTCTTCCCAGATCTCTGGGGTGTCGCATTATTATGCAACAGATATTGTGTATATTTTATGTATGTGTTATTGTGTTTAAATCTGTATTTGTGTTTTTGTTCTTATTACAGCTGTCATTTACATAAATAAAAGTATTGGGATAGCTGACCTGGTCCTTCCTAAAACTGTTAAGTTAATTGTATAGTATGTTTATTAACATAAAATAAAAAAATATATTTTTATTGACGAGCTAGGAAACTCAAACCTGTTCCAGCATACATAGTACCCTTGTGCACATTGCCAGCTCAGTGAACATATGCTTTACATGGCTGGTAGTGAAAGATCTTGAGTGGCCTGCTACAGAGTTCTGACCTCAACCCCACTCAACATCTTTGGAATCAATTGGAACACTGACTGCACCCCAGGCCTCCTCACCTCACCTACATCAGTATCTGACTTTACACCCTTGTGGTTGAATGAGCACAAATCTCCACAAACACCCTCCAAAATATGAGGCTCTTGGTTACTGATCGGAAGGTCAGGAGTTCAAGCCCCGGTATCACCAAGCTGGCACTCTTGGGCCCTTCAGCAAGGCCCTTAACCCTTTGTGCTCCAGGGGTGCCGTATCATGGCTGACCCTCGGCTCTGACCCCAGCTTCTGAGGACGAATTTCACTGTACTTTAATGTATATGTGACAAATAAAGGCTATTCTATTCTCTAAAATCGATTGGAACATCTTCCCAGGAGAGTGGAGGGAATTATAACAGCAAATAGGGATTAAATGTGGATTGGGGTGTCCAAAAAAAAAGCACATAATCTTAAAGTCAGGTGTCCACAAACTTTTCCCCCATATAATGTAGTTTTCATGATATGTTTGCAAACTTATGTTAACATGTTCTGTCAGATGGAGCGGCGGCACCGTAAGCGAGAGATTCCGCTTCAGGCCAACATGCATCACCTGTTCCTGCAGACCAACAGTTTGCTGAACTGCAGCCTGGCTGAAGAGCTCGAGGTTTTCTTCTTCATCTACGACAGCAGGGAGATGCGACCAATCAGGTAGTGGTCATGCACAACTGACCGATCAGGACACAGTACTGCAGGGCACAGGAAAAAAAAACTCTTGAAGGTCAGAATTTTGGCTGCAAAAAATGTTGTTCTGAAAATGGATTTACAGTTGAGCCACCATATTTATCTTGAAGTACTGAAAAGCCTTTTAAATCACATTTCTATTGCTTTTATAGAAACCTCTTACATAATTAATTCATAAAGGGTTAAAGGTCATGTTTATATATGCCATCTTAGCCATACTTTAGGAGAAATGCACATGTCTGGACACAACATATAAATAATAAATTGAGTAAATGCACTGACCTCATTTTGTTTTTACCATGAATGATGGATTGGAAACCATTGGCTTTGTGAATTCTAAACTTTGCACTTTATTTCAATTGTAATTTTGGTTTTGTCAATTAGTTTAAAAATACTTGACTGCTATATTGTAAGCTTTGGAAACGTTTTCCATAAGTAATTGTTGTCATGGAGACAGGTTTGCGTATTTATGTAATTAGAGCCTAACTGTGTAGCATTTCAATTGTGGAAGGATTGTAGGGTATGCAAGGAAAGGAAGAAAAAAACCACTTATTATTTTATTGAAGAACATAAATCTTGTTGTTGAGAATTCATCTGACATGCAGCTGTTCATGTGTTCGTGGACTCTTATTGATTGAGTCTCAATTGCAGTCTGTCTTTATCTGTCACACACACACACACACACACACACACACACACACACACACACACACACACACACATGCTCCTGTTCACAAATTCTGGTGAATTATTCCATGAGTAAATCCCCAAAGGGCTGCACAAATCGCCACAGAGACACATGGAGGTAGGAGAGGTGTGTATGTGTGTACCTGTGCCTGTGTGTGTGTGTGTGTGTGTGTGTGTGTGTGTGTGTGTGTGTGTGTGTGTGTTTGTGTGTGTGTGTGTGTTGGGGGGTAGATTTTGGACCAGCATGCCTCTCCTTGGAATTAAGGCACATCAGGCGTTCCAGGGGAAGCTGTTAATACATGCAGAGGCTGCTACGTTCTCTCACTGATCCACACTTGAGAGTGTCAAGCTCAGCTGTAGCTCAAGGTGAATTTTCTTTTCTTTTTTTGAAATTCTGACTTCATCTCTGTCCTTGTCTGTCTTTGTGTTTGTGTTTGTCTGTTTCTCTCTCTCTCTCTCTCTCTCTCTCTCTCTCTCTCTCTCTCTCTCTCTCATTACTGCAGTGAGAGGTTTCTGGTGCGCCTCAATAAGCAAGGGGTTCCTAAGTCACCTGAGAAAACTGAAAGGCAGTGCACGCTCTTTGTTGTAAGTGCTCCGATGTATTATTTTTATCCTCATTTCCCGTAGTGCTCTATCTCCTGTGCCCTGACTGCTTGACATTGAAAACATGTTTACTCCTGTAGTCAGAAAGTGCTTAGAGATGCTCCTGCTTTGTACAGTTCAAAGCTGTGATATAACTGATTTTGTTGAATGTAAGAGATGCTGCTTTGAGCAAAGGTCAAACCATAACTATTGGATTGGATGTAATTTTCACTGTTTTACAGCAGGAAAAAAAAAGGAAAGGAATTATTTGGGTGGATTTTTAACACTGCACAAAAAATTCCAGGAACTGAATTATTTTTTTTTGCATTGACTTTCTATTGTATGGATTTTTTTATTGCTAAAAAAAAACAAGATTATTGTCACCATACACTGAAAATTAGACACAGAGTGCTGCATGAAATAACAAAAATACTTTTTCAGACTATTTACTGACTATATACAGTATGTTATGCTTTTTAGGTGCAACTATTTCAAGTACTTAATGCACTGATGACAGCCTGAAATTGGAATAATTTTTATTTCACCACAGAATCTTTTTTCAGCTTTTTCCTCCAGATATTGTAACCATGATGAATAAAAAAAGTAAACTACTGCAATATATGTATTTGATATTTAAGTTTAAGCAAAGATATAAGAAACAATTGGCTGTGTGTTATTATTAGAAAATGTGATTATTTTCCTTTAACAGCACGCTTATAACAAATGCAAGTTTTATTTATGTAAAAATGATTTTTATTTTGTACATAGTTGCGGAAACTATTGAGTTCCTGTTGTTACATACATTATGCATTTCTGGACTTTCTGCAGTGTTAAACCGTTAATACTTACATTATAACATATAACATAAAAACAGTTCCCTCAGCTTATTTGTTTGTTGCTATACAAATGATGATACAAAGTGTAAGTTAATATTAATCTGGCAACCAGGTCTGCTGTTAAAGCTTGTGTTATGTAAGGAAGGAACAACCGCCACACCATGCGCTTCTGAAGAAATAATGCTCAGTTAGTATGTAACAATGCAGGATGCTCAAGCTGTAGATCATTTCAGTTTATTTTGTGTATACCACAGTGATTTGCTCATTAATTTTTAATTTCTTTTGACACGTTTTAATGATTAATATTCAAAACTGCGAGACAAATATCTGAGAGACAAATTAGTTCCTGCTCTCAATTATAAGTTATTTCCTGACTGCTGAACCCCCCTCCCTATGTCCTGAAGTCTAAACTTCACAAATCACCTATTACAAAGCACTCACAATGGAGACTCCTTAAACAAACCCATATAACGCTTTTTTAATTTTATTATATAAATTTTGATATTTATATTATGTGACATGTCCACTGTAGACTATGTGAATGAGCTGTTTACCTCAGAAACAACAAAATAATAATTAATGCTTCAGACCAATCAGATTTGAGCATTCAAGGACACTGTGGTGTAAAGACAATTTTTGACCAATGAAATAAAAAAATTGGTTAAAAATTTGAATGATCTGGTATGGTTCAATTATATTTACCTCAGATTGCCTCAACTCTTGTTCCTGGTTGGGTCGCTTAATTGTTTTATTATTTTTTCTTTCAGTTTGCTGTGGAGAACAGAATTTGTACAATGTTTTGAACAGCATTTGAATCAAACATTTGTCTTTCTTTAAGGATTTGGGAAGTAGCGATCTCCGCAAAGATGTATATGTTGTAGCTCATATTTTTAGAATAGGTAAGAGCTGCTGTCCCCGACATGAAATCTGTTCCTTAAAGTGACCTATCAAAATGCCTTCTGAGTGACATGAAAACCTCACACGATATGATATGACAGTCTTAAACGATCACTTCCATTAAAAAACAAACAACAACAATATGATTGATTTGGACATGCATTCCAATGACTGCCAAGGTCTATAATAAGCAGGTTTTAATAAGATCTTAACATGTAGGCAAACTGATAAGCCACTTCAAGTTAAGTGTGACTGGTACACTGTCTTTCCTGTTAAAAAACAAAAACAAAAAACAAAAATGTTCCATCAGTGTCTGAGTAGCTAGCTCGTGATGACATGCATGACACGCATCGATTTGTAACCTCATATCACTGAATGGTATTGGTGTCTCTGTGGCGTCCCCGGTTTCCCATTTGCATGTGTGTTTCATTTCACTGTGGACTGGTAAGTGCTTGTGTGGACATGTTGCTGCTCATTTGGTAAAACATTCACGCATTCAGCTTCTGTCCCAAACCCAGCAAACAGCTGGCAAACATCGTATTATGATGTCGGGCTGATGTTGAGATTGAGGACAGAACCTTGACTACATCCCAGAATTTGTGATTTATTTGTATAAGCGTTGTTTGCGATATTGTGATCCTGGCCGCTCGCGTGACCCCCAGGGCGAATGGTTGCCGGCGAGAAGAAGTCGGTGTGTAACACGCAGTACAGGCGGCCGTTCGGTTGTGCAGTCATCAACGTCTGCGATCTCCTGACAGTCGACTCCAAGGACGAGCACCTGCTCAAAGTTTACTCGTGAGTCCAGTTTCTCTCGACTTCAATCTATACGACTTTAAAAGGACTTTATGACGCTTCCATCAACAGCCATTGTGGCGATTGAAAGTTTGTATACCTTTATGAATTTTGTTCGGAAATTCAATTTAAGATTTAAGATTTTTTTTTTTTTGTCACATAGTTGTATACAGAATACAATTTGCAGTGAAATGTAAACCTGATCGACGCTCAGAAATTTGTGCTTTAGATAAAAGGGACTGTAAATATAAAATAAGAGAAAATATGAGAAAATATGAGAAAATACATCAGATAATAATCCAATTCAACAAATGAGATAATAATATTACACTTGGTCTTTTTTTTTTATTATTGCTCCAATATAACATGAAAATACAATAGTTTTGTAGGTTATATTTTTGCAGAAATAAGGGAAATTCTAAACGGTTCACTAACTTTTAAGCACTACTGTATTTTTTAATTGTGATTGATAATAACATAGCAGCTGGATGTCGAGTTTGCTTGTTCCCTAACGAACAGACTAGAGTAAGAGTTACTATGGCATGGATAAACTCCCTGAGATGACATGAAGAGAAGATTTTGAAGAACCCAAACTCAAAAGGCCCCTTAGTAGATATAACTATAGATGTGTAAAGTCAATTATTACTAAATACAAATATGCTGTCCTTTGGCTATAGACTGTTAAATAATTTTTTTGCACCATAAACCTCCTTGTTTCACTGAACTTGTTTACTGTTTGCACTGATAATTGCACTGATTTATTGGCTCTGCACTCACTGTATTTTGACAGTGACAGTGACTGATCTAAAGCTTACATTTGGGCTCCATTTGAATTTAAGGAAAGTGCAACTTTTTTCGCTGAACCAATTAATTGCTTAATCTCTGTTTTGGGAAATGGAACCTGTTATTCTTTAAATTAATGGATATATTTTTCCAACTCTAAATGCCTTCCTGTAGTTATTGACTGAGCACTAGTACTTCCTTGGTCTGTCAGATGTGTGTTACTGAGTTTGGTGTTTGTGTGTGTGTGTGCATGTGAGTGATGATGATGTTACATTTTTGCAGATGCAACACTGAAAGCGAGTGGTATCAGATACATGACAACATTATTCGGAAGGTCAGCTCCCGATACAGTCAGGTCAGCTCCGGCACAGGTCAGTCCTGTTTACATCTTACTTCTATACTCAAATACTCCACATCTATCTATCTATCTGTCTGTCTGTCTGTCTGTCTGTCTGTCCGTCCGTCCGTCCGTCCGTCCGTCTGTCTGTCTATCTATCTATCTATCTATCTATCTATCTATCTATCTATCTATCTATCTCTCCATCCATTCATCCATCCATCCATCCATTCATCCAGCCATCCATCCATCCATCCATCCATCCATCCACCGGCCTACCTACCTACCTACCTACCTACCTACCTACCTACCTACCTACCTATTTACCAACAAAACTATCTATCTATCTATCTATCTATCTATCTATCTATCTATCTGTCTGTCTGTCTGTCTGTCTGTCTGTCTGTCTGTCTGTCTGTCTGTCTGTCTGTCTGTCTGTCTGTCTGTCTGTCTGTCTGTCTGTCTATCTATCTATCTATCTATCTATCTATCTATCTATCTATCTATCTATCTATCTATCTATCTCTATCTCTCTGTCTTTCTGTCTATCTGTCTATTTGCATAAAACGTAAATAAACCGAAACCTAATGTGTTTGCACTTAATCAGCTGAGGAATGGAGCTGATTCACTTGAACAAACATCCTTTGTAATGAGAAGAAATCCAAACAACACCTCAGTTCCTCAGTGTATAGTGGCTTTACTGTACAATACTGTAGTTTACAATAATGACTGTGTGTAAGATCATTTAAATGCAAACCAAGCTCTAGTTTTCATCAGTGAGAAAATAAATGAGAAAAATAGGCATATTGAGCAAAACTGCGTGGGTAAGAGAGCTGTAATCCTTACAGCTTATTCTGCCAGGCCGGAGCTCGGTGACTCCACATCAGCTGATTAACGAGCAATTCATTCAGCCAAAAATTCAATTATGCTAAATGGAGCTTTTCTAACCGTCGTCCATTAAACGCCAATTATCGGTGCTGTGTACATTTGCTATCAATACACTCTGGAAGGGCCTATCGACCGCTTACGCTTTTCTGTGTTATCTCTGTTTTGGGGTGGCTTATCAAGAGAGAGACACCTGCTGTGGTTTTGTTAATATTAATGCTGATCATTTTAATTATGTTCATAGTTTATCAAGCTGAAATGATGGACCTTTTTTTGTACAATATCTAAGCCATGTTCTTTTGCCTTTTGAGACTTTTAGAATATGATGAAGCAGTGTCTCACACAGATTCAACACGTTTGATTCTTCCCTATTTGATTGGGGGTGTGATTTCCACACGTGTTTGTGTGTATATCTGTGTATGTGTGTGTTTGGGGGATATTTAATGTGTTCTCCCAATGCTTTCGGGGGTTTCCTCTGGGCACATGGTTTCCTCATTTGTCCAAAGGTATCCTGAACATTATTTAAGAAACCATAGTTTAGTATATGAATCCAGCAAAATGACCTTTGTAAAAAGTCACACATAAATCTAGATATTTTAACATATAATAACCAGGAAAATCATCATTCAATTCAAATCATATCATTTTTATTTGTATAGCGCTTTTAACAATGAACATTGTCACAAAGCAGCTTTACACGGATAATGTGGTAATAAAAATGAATAAGATGTTTTTTTAAGTGTAAGTTTGTCTGATGAGCGAGCTGGTGGCGACTGTGGCAAGGAAAAACTCCTTGAGAGGAACCAGACTCACGAGGGAACCCATGCTCATCTGGGTTGCACCGAATGTCCATTTATTGCAAATATACGATGTTGCGGGGTACAGTGATGGTGATCAGAAGCAAACTGTAGTCCTGAGTCAGTGTAGCAGACTGTTGACATCAACTACAGTCCAAAAATCATGGCACACAAAAACCATCCAAACATCAATTGTCAAAAAACAAGTTAGAATTAATTTAATCCTTCTTAATTTGCACCCCTATTGTCACTACTACACTAGCTATTCTAGCTAAACTTAAATTAGCAACACTTAGCATTGATAATTTGATTCATTGTGAATAATATAGTGGATGTTTTGTTAAGCAAGGTAAAAGTGTGGTTTATAAGAAAGATTCACTGTATTGTTTAGCTATATCGTGTGTGGTTGTGTTGTGTGGAGGAGGCAATGTAGTATCTTATATAAGAACATCTCACTGTACTGCTAATCTGACTGATATAATACATATGAATGGGTTTGCATTGCTGAGTGACCGTGTGGAGGAAGTGCATTCGCAATGTTATGAAATAAAAGTGGCCACAATTAGGCTTTGTGCTCCGAGGCAGAGATTTGTGCAAGACAGACATAGATAAGGTTTCTGCTTTATGTAATTTAGCAGTAGTTAGATGGGTGGAAATGTCTTTATTGGAGAATGATGAAATAGATGAAGAGAGCAGTACCTGTGAAACTCTAGCATGAAGGAAAAATGTTAATGTTTGCAGATAAAACACACACTAAATGGTGAAATAGCTGAAAGATTTTTATTTATTTATTTGTCTTTTATAAAGAAATTGCCATCTGCATGAAATAAAAAATCGCAATTCTGAATAAAACTATATTTTGGGTTTTGCTTTAGAGGTAAAAGTTTAACTTTCATGCCAGAAAGTCTAAAGTATCATTATTCCCCAGATTAATAAAGTGAAATTACAATTTTTGCTTCTAAAAATGAGCTAAAGTGCATTTTTTTCCGGTTCTTCCTGAAAATGGGTTCTTTTCGCAGTGTTAAACTGCCTGAGCTCCGCACTCTGGTTATGAGCATATCGAATTAGAGGTATTGCATTTGAAGTGATTATATTATGCCTGTGGTTATTCTTGTTCCTGCAGGACTCGCTGTTTCGCTGCAGTTGCTGCACGGAGACCTGGAACAGATTCAGAAGGAATACATGCGTCTTTTCACACGCAACGTCTCCATCACAAAAAGACTTGGCTTCTCTGAGATCATCATGCCAGGTAAAGGTCATTAGTATATTTGCTTGGTTTTAATGCAATGTTACATTATGAAATATTTTGCTGTAACTCATATGTAGGACTCTGGTGCTGGTGTCATGCAGGTTCTTATTTGTATTATATCAAGAATTGGCTTTATGCACAATTTAAAGGCACTAAAGTGTACAGTAGTTAGGGATCAGTGACACTTGGCTGTAAGAGCAGAGCGGATGGGAATACTGTATGTGGTTCACCAAGACAAGTTCCAAAAAGTACAATATTTTAATACTTTGTCCCTCATCCCAAAACCTTGAGAAAATGTCCTCTATTTTGATTTGGAAATATAAAATAAACATAAGAAGATTTTATTCAGTTTTTTCCATGTTTCTATGATAATATTTCAGGAAGTTATAAATGTAAATAATTTGAAAGCAAAGAATTGTGTCATCGAATGAAACAGTTTCCCATCTTCCCATGGGTGGCTGTGGACAAAAAACTGACGCCTTAGTTTTAAGGTGTGTATCAGCTTCCACTCGATAGAAAAGTTTAGAAAATAGAATATGCATTTACTTGGTACATGTACCTTACAGTACAGTAAGATTCTTTCTTCACATATTATCATATACTGTATATGTTATGAAGCTGGAGTCAAAGTTCAGGGTCAACTTTGATACAACGCCATGGAGCACAGAGAGTTAAGGGCCTTGCTCAAGGGCCCAAGGGTAAACCCCCGACCTGAGCTACCTGAGCTACCACTTCCTTAGGTCACGCCATAGAAATATTTTGCAAACAACATAGTTACATTAACCGTGTTAGAGTTTAAGGGAAAACATGAAGGGAAAAAAATGGACAGAAACAAATTTGTGGGTGAGATGTGTCGATGCTATGCTCTGTTTTGAAAACTAAATAGCTTCTAGAGGAATATAGGCTATATTCAGAAATGTATCATTTTTCTTTGTATTTATAATATAAATCTTAATAAATACCTTCTTATATGAGTTTACCTCTTATTCCTAACAGTGCCTGAAATTTGTCTCATAATGTCCCACATGAAGTTACTTTTTGTCTAGATTTAAGATTTAATGAATAAATTTAATGTACATTTTATAATATAATGAAACCATGAAATTCATGTGCAAATGCTTCTCATGAGCTTTTCTTATGAGGCTTCTTTCGAATCTTGTGTATGGCAACGGTAGACACATTATTGTCTAGTGAATGTTGCCATTCTAACATTTTTATTTTATCCTCTTTCATGTCTCATGAGAAGTGTCTCTTAATATGCCTTATTTTCTGTTTATCCACACATTTACTCACAATTTACATGTCTTTATTGGTTTTCACACTTTCTGATGGCTCACACGGGACTTGCCTCAGCTTGTGTTGGCAGAGATAGCAGAGGTCATGCTCAGATTTAGTGTGGGACAGAGTTAATTTATTGTGGTGAGATAAGTGACATTAGTTGCTTTAGGAAAGACAATTTTAAAGTCTTGTGATCAATCTTTTAATCTGAGAAGAAAATACATTGTGAATTAATACATTGAAAGTTCATTGTGTAGTTGAATTGATACGAAACACTGTCGACTACAGCTGTGTTGTATTTATTATGTTAAAATGTAGCATGTTATTGAATGTTGTAAATCAGTGTCTTTGTAATGTATTACACATCATGAATAGTATGCTAAGTAGGTGTACCTGATGTATATGTATGATTACTGAATAGCTGTATTAGCCTTTGAAATTTTTTTGTTTAGTACATTGGATTGTTTCTCATTGTACTATAAGTTTCACTGACCTAGAACTTAAAAAAACACTTTAATTAAGCAGGTTACAGAGAAATGCTTTCTATTTAATTATTTAATTACCTTTAAATCTTGATACAATCATAAATGGAATCATTGCAACTTGAATTTTAATATAATGTTCAGTACAAAGCAATTCTCAGCCCATGGCCCTCTATCAAGTATAATTTTTGGCACCTCTGGTTTATATAATATATACAGTATAATCGCGGTGTTCAAGCTTTAAATATATGCTACAGTTATATAGAATACAGTATTAAATAAAATAAAGTAATACAGTTTGTTGTGTGATTTGCTTTACAGTTATTCATGCTGTGCTGATTTGATGTTTCTATATTAAAAAACTAAAAGCAAACGATTCCAAGCAAGTTGCTCAAAAATTAGAAGCTATCAACTCGAAACATTCAAAATACTTATAAGCCATTTTATATCCCGATAAACAAGCAAAATCCGGCACAAATGAAAATGTTGAAAAGGGCCGTCGGTTTCCTGTTTTTCTGTGTAAAATCCTTTTTTTGTGGCTAAGCTCTAGTAATAACATTGTTAGTATGATTTTCTTTTTAAGCCACACAATGGCTGTTGAACATTAGCCAAGTTCTAACACTATTAACATGCTAATGTTGGCTAATGCTTGTTGGTGAGGACAAAGATATCCTTACTGTCATGCTTAAAAAGAATTTCAGTTTTGTGTTGAATGAGGGTACAGTGGTCCAAGTAGTGTATTGTTTTATTCTGCTGAATGATTTTGAGATGTTAATCTGTCTTTATAAACATAATCTTGTTTAAGCATTCATTAAAAAAACACAAACAAAGCCTTGATGTGTGTGTTTCTGTTGTGTCTGGCAGATTCTGTAAATGTAAATGTTGTGGGTTTTTGGCTGCAGGTGAAATCAGGAACGACCTCTATGTGACCCTGGAGAGAGGGGAGTTTGAGAAAGGGGGGAAGAGCGTAGCGAGGAACGTGGAGGTCACCGTGTATCTGCTGGGAGCTGATGGCCAGGTACTGAAGGTAAAATATATTACAGGGATTATGAGCAGGTATTCGTCTATATGAGAACACATTCAGGAAATTGATTAAATGTATTGATTGCTTCCTTTAATCTCTTCTGTTTTTCTTTTTGTGTTTATTCACAATTACATTTAGAGCATTCTACAAAGATTTTTGAGCCTACAAAGAGGATCTGACGCCCTTAAGCTACTTCATTAGTTCAGGGACTAAAATTATCAGTCTAAAAACAATATTGGGAAGTTAGTACTATTGTTTTTGCGCTTTTTCTGTTTCAGGGACTGGTGTTCTCAGGTTCAGGTGAGCCCGGGATGGATGTGTTCCACTCGTATGTTCTGTACCACAGTAACAGTCCTCGCTGGTCAGAGCAGATCAAGCTGTGTGTTCCTCCAGAACTGTTCAGACTCGCTCACCTGCGCTTCGAGTTCAGACACTGCTCCAGTAAGAGCTCACATTTCACGACTTTGACCAAAATAAACAAGTCGGTGGATACATGAGGTAAACAAGAATGAGAAGAGAAAAAAAAACGGATTAATAAAAATTGACAGAAAAATCCTAAAATTCTCTACATTGATAAACTTTATAACAGATGCCCTTATCCAGAATACCATTTTATACATCTGAGCAGTTGAGGGCTAAGGGCCTTCCTCAGGGGCCCTGCAGTGGCAGATTTGTGGTAGGATTTGAACTCATGACCTTCTGATTAGAAGTCAAAAGTCTTAACCACTGACCTACAATTTCCATTTATGTGATTATACTAATTATACAGGCATAAAGGTTTAAGAATGTATAAATTATTTAGGTAGATAGATAAACAGATAGATAGAGAGACAGTGAAAGCGTACTTTATTAATCCAGAAGAAAAGGGACATTACAGCACTGACTGCTGACGAGTTATTTTTTTATAACAACGAATTCAGGATTTTATTGCAATAGTAATTGCAATGATTCCTACTTAGAGCTTATTTAGTATATACGCTCTTGCTACATGTTCTGTTACACTACCTTATACAAACCTTTGTGTGATTACTGTAATTACTGTTAAGATAAAAATGTGACACTAACATTCTTACTTTCTGATCTTTCAGCGAAGGAGAAGGGAGAGAAAAAGCTGTTTGGGTTCTCATTTGTGCCGCTCATGCAGGAGGACGGAAGAACATTGCCTGATGGGACTCATGAGCTCATTGTCCACAAGGTATGACGTGGATGTGTAAAAAATTACTCCAGTGTTTTTCTGACTATCATTTTTGCAGCATACATGTGGTTTCTACAGACAAGAATTTAAACATGTTTTCCTTGTTTTGGGAAAAACATGAGAAACCTTGTGTATGGTTTCTCGTAAAGATCTAGGGGCAGTTGTTAAGATGCAAATAATGAAATATGTGTAGTCTGTGTATGTGAAGGACGTTTTCTTGAAAGACAAGGATATTTATAAATGATGCCCAGAATCTGTATAAAACCATAATGTTATTGGGCATTTATTCACCATTTTCTTTACATTTTCTTATATTATAGCCTATGTGATTTATTAGAACTTTGTACATTTATTGGAAAAAAAAAAACTATTAATAACTTGGACATAAGCTTTTAATCCCTTTACTATGACACTTGAAACTCAGCTCAGCTGCATCCTGTTTCTCTAAGAAAACCTTCAAGATCTTTCTACTCTTTGATTGGAATCCACCCTTGGAAAATTTACTTGAATGGACATGATTTGGAACTGCAAATACCTAAACATCAGCGGAAAATGCATATCAGGGCAAAACCAAGCCATGTGATCGGAGGAAACCGGTTGCAGAGCTCAGAGACAGGACTGTGTTGAGGCAAAGTTTTAGGGAAGATTACAACACAGGCTCTGCTACATGCTGCATGACTCTATAAGTCTTAAAATGGAAGAGGTATGGAATAAACAGGACTCATCCTAAAGCTGAGCAATCTGGGGGCAATGACCTTAGTGACCAAAAGAGGTGACCAAGACTCTGATGGTCAGTCTGGCTAAGCTCTAGAGATTATGTATAGAGATAGAGAAACTTGAAGGTCATCCATTAATGTAGCCCTCCACTGATCTGGGCTTTATGGCAGTGAGGCCAAACAGAAGCCTCTTCTCGGTGCAGTGTTGTAGTTCAAAGTAAACAGAAAGTCCTTAGTTTTTGGACAGTTTGATGATGGTGGAAAACTTTATAGGCAAGTAGGTTTGTTTTTTTACACCAATGCTGGGAAAACCTTTAGAAAAATGGTTTTCTTTTAGATAGATGCATATATTGTACATTTTTGAAGTATCTTTTTAATGCTCAATATTCTTTCTGTTAGTGTGAAGAGACTGCAAACCTGCAGGACTTGTCTCGCTACCTCAAGCTTCCCTACTCGAAAGCCAGTCTACAGCCTGGCACCAACCAGACCATGAAAAACAGCAAAGAGTCCTTCTGGATCCTCTCAACACTCTGCTCCACCAAACTCACGCAGAACGGTACCGATCACAATCCTCCATCTGCTTAGATTTCTTTAAACTAGCAATGGTATGAGCAGTGTTATCAACATAAGAACCGATTATTTTTAAAATAAATGCTTGCATAAATCACACAGTGTACTCTGGTCTGAGAAAGGTATAAAAAGAAGTGCCTGAATTTGCTGTTCATAAGGTTTATGAGTCATTAAGTCATCGCTAATAAGCTTAATTGCACTTACCACTCCAATCTTTGAGCAATAATTAGACTTCATAATAGCAAACCTCCTGTGACCTTTAATTTCTGACCTTTGTGTTATTTATGGATCGGCTCTCTGTGTGAGTGGTACACATGAAAGAGTGTGTATGATGGGGGGTGGCTGCATACTGATCGCACACCTGCAATTGTTGACCTTGGAGCTCAATCCAATAAGTTCAGCAGCTGGGCTCCGATCAGCACGTAAACACTTCATACTGAAAGAAACTGTACAAGGTAGTGTGTGTAAACAATATAAGATAAGGAGATGTGCTGTTATGAGAAAACAATCAGTGTCAGAGTGGTGCAGTGTAGGCTGACATGCTTCATTTCCTCTTCCTGCAGATATTGGAGAGTTTTTCCTCCTCTTTTATGGAAAATTGGTCAGATTGCAATGTAGCAAGATATCATGCTTTTTCCTTTTATCAGTTTATAGTTACATTTAATTTAATATACACATTATGTATATATTTCAGCCATTTGCTACTATAACAGCAAATGGGCACTAGATGTGGAATGTGATGTTCAAAAAGCACATAAACTTATGGTCAGGTGTTCACAAATCTTTTGCCCATATCGTGTAGTTACATTATTGCAGCTATAAACCATTGTTCTCTCATCAACTTTTCTTGAAGTTAATAAGGCAGATAATCCATCCTGAAGAATTTTCTATGCCTAAAAAAAATGTAAGGAACATGTTTCCTGATACAAAGCTCTGACACTGAAGACTTCTTCAATAAATGCTTAATAAACACCTCACATTATAAATGACATACATATTTGAACTAAGGCTTTATTACAAACCTGTGAATCGCCTTTTATCCAATAATAGTCCAAATGAATGTTACGATAGTAAATTGATCAACGCTTTCTGATCAATCAGAAACACTGTGGAAGATTTTTTATTTTCGATCATGTGTCATGGTTTAATAAAAGATCCATAAATGTGGTGTGGCAGATTTCAGTCCTGGAGGGATACAGCTCTGCAGGGTTTAGTGATTTTTCAGCTGTGTGTAAACCATCGGTTGCTCTGTGGAACATTTGATTAATGTTTTTATCTCATTCATGCATGATTTATATTTCAGCTGTTGCTCTTATTCTCAGTCTTACACTTTAGGTCACTGTTCAATTGTTCTTATTGGACTGTGTTGTGTCATTTTCACATATTGTTTTAAGTGGTCTTGTGTGTAGGTTTGCTCACGTAGCACCTTGGTCCTGGAGGAACATCGTCTTTCGTACAACTGTATATGTATATGACAAAATGCATAATACATACTCAAGATTCAAGATTTTTATTTGTCACAAACATGGTTATATACAGACTTCAGCTTGCATGGAAATGTAACATTGAAATGTAAAATAAAAGCCGGGCAATTTGAATTGACTCGATCTGCAGGTGACATGTTGGATTTGCTGAAATGGAGAACCCATCCGGACCGGATCATGGACGGCTTGTCCAAACTGAAGGACATGGATGGCACAGAAATTGTTAAGGTAAATTCTTTATAATTGAACTAAAAAATAAAAAAACTGGCTCTGCACTTTGTCTCCTTAAAAGTCATTGAAATGTTGTTAACCTTTTCTTTATGTTGTGGTGAGTTGGTTGACAATTTCCTTATTATTATTAGAGGGGACGTCTGAAATTAGTAAAAGTTAGAGCATTGTTAAGATCAGATTTAAAAAGTTTTAGACAGTTCTAGGCCCCTGAGAAGCATTAATAGACATGCTATAGTGGGCAGTGGTGGCTCAATGGTTAAGGCTCTGGGTGACTGATTGGAAAGCTGCCACTGTTGGGCCCTTGAGCAAGGCCCTTAACCCTGTCTGATCTGGGGGGCTGTACCATGGCTGCCTCTGTACTTTGTCCCCAACTTTACACAAGCAATGGGAATTACAGTATTTTACTGTACAAAAAAAACTCTACTAAAATAACTATTTACATTTTTAAATTTCTTCCCTAATGTTTCTTTTTGCCTAATTTCTTTTTGTTTCTGTCTCAGTTTTTGCAGGACACTTTGGACACTTTGTTTGCCGTATTAGACGACAGCCCACAGAGATACGGACTGAAAGTGTTTGACTGCCTGGTAAGACACATGTTTACAGCTACACCGTCTTAGATCTCCGGCTTTCAGCGGACTGTTTTGCTATTCAGATAATTTTAATGACCAATCTTTTTCTGTTCGACTCACCCCGCTGTGTTCCCATGGTTACCTGGCGAATATAAATGCCAACAAAATATCTTTGATTGCGTAGAATCATGGCAGGGGTTGCGTTATTTAACTGCTTGAGATTTGAAAGCTATTTGAGCTCACTTTTTAGTCTGAGGAAACACTGTACGCTGTTTTAGAGAGCTGCAGGCAGAGCATCAGAGGCCGAGACTAAATGTAGGCTAATAGTCTAATTAATGCCACATAGTGTAATTAAATATTAATGCAATCCCCGGAAGAGTCTCAGCTCAGATTCATTCTCAGCATCTTTGCCTGGTTAATGCTGGCTTTCATATTTGAAGAAAAAACCCTTAGCTCTTCTTAGCTCTTTTATTTGGACTGGATATAAATCTCTTATAGATCTCAGAAAGCTAAATGAAGGTACACTGTATCAGGTTGCCAGATCTGTGAGATAAAACCCTCTAAATGTTTAGTAAAACTAGTCCAATGCTATAATTAGCATTTTACAAAGGTTAATCTATATATATATATATATATATATATATATATATATATATATATATATATATATATATATACTGTAGTGTCTTTGTGTAATAGTGTATTGTGGCTGTATGCTGTATTAATAATATCAGAATGATTCAGGCAAATCATTAACCACACAAGATTTCATTTATAGAGTAAAGGGGAACTTTGTATATATGTATATGTATTTACATTTGCTAAAGTCCATTAATTTTATCTCTACTGCTGTTTCAATAAACATGCTGTTATTTCATTACATTTTAATATACACATGGCCTCAACAAATCGAACAAATCTTTGGCTTTGAAAATTACAAAATGATTATATAGCTAAACAAATGTATGCAAAAGTCCAATTCACAAAATTGTAAATACATTTCAGGGATGTGGTGGATGGCGTTTAACAATTCAGATGGGAAAGTTCAAACATTTTAGTGAAAAATGAACAAATAAAATGCACAGGAGAATTGCATAGAATAAATGAAAAGCTAATGCACAAAGTTCAGTCTGTAAAAACCTAAGAAATGATTCGATATGAAAATAGACAAGGCAAAAATTTCTCTTCACAAAAGTGTAAACAACACAAACATAGCAAAATGGCAAAAGGTCATAAAATCAGCAGGTTAGCACTATTGTATAATTTAGTCAACACAGAAAAGGTCTGGCCTTACCAACACTGAACACCAAGCAAGCAAATTAAGGGCATGTCCACACTAATACTTTATTTTCCTTTGAAAACGTGGTTTTTTTTTTCCGTTTTGTCCTTTTGTCCGCTCTCCAAAGTGAATACGTTTGCGTTGAATTGTGGACAGTGAAAATGGAGGCTTTCAAATTTTTAGTCATTTTTAGTCAGAAAATGTTATTGTCATTGCTTTAAATGGAATAGAAATTTTATATCATTGTGCAATGGTGTTGATTTTCTTTGGCAGGTGCATGTCATCAATTTGCTGCAGGACAGCAAATTCCAGCACTTTAAACCCGTCATGGACAACTACATCGAGAATCATTTTGCAGGTGCTTTGTCATACAGGTGAGAACACAGACACATACCAGAAACAAAAGCATGTGTTTAGATGACTTTTTTGATCTGAGATGTTTTCATTATATTAGGTTTACTTTATTCTAGGGTTTATTTAGGGATTTTACAGTGTGTTCTACTCTAGATTTATATGTATCTCTTATATTGTGTCCTTTTGCAGCAGGGCAGCTCTGTAAATGTAATAACTTTGTACTTTTAAGCTGGTTTTCTGCAAACACCCTGTAGGAAGTATTGCAAGGCGGTACAAGATCTTAGGACTCTATTTAGAGCCCAGCTTTTTACACTACAGTATATGAACAAGCATTTATCGACACCTGAAAAGCAGATTCCTATATGCCTTTTGAACATCTCATTCCACATTTACTCACTCTTTGCTGTTGTATTAACCTCCGCTTTTCTGAGAAGATGTGAATGTCCACTAGATTTTGGAGTTTGCTTGTGAAGATTTGAGCTCATTCAGCCACAAGGGTGTTAATAAAGTCAGGTATGCAGGGTTGAGGTCAGAGCTTTATAGCAGGAGATCTTTCACTCCAAACCATGTAAACCAGATCTTCATGAAGCTGGCTTCATACACAAGGGGGTATTCCTGCTGGATCTCCTTGTTTAAGTGAAGGAAAAATGAATGCTACTGCACCCAATATATATTTGTGTGCCTTGAACTTTGTGGTAACAGTTTTGAAATAAAACACAAATGGCTGTAAAAGTCAAATGTCCCAATACTTTTGTTGATATTGTGTAATTAGAAATAGATATACAGGGTGGGCCATGAAAAAGTAACCCACCTCGTGGCACCAGTATTGGAGGGGGCCTACTTTTCCGTGGCCCACCCTGTATGTAATAAATGATAAAAGGAATAACTGAATATTGCTTTACTGGTGTATCATCCGGCTTCATCAGTTTCAAAAAGTTGTAGTTTGTGTAATCCAGTAAACAATATATATATCTTTTTTTCCTTTTTTCCTAAATCATCTTATCCTTTCATCTTAACTCGATGGTTCGACTTAAGATTTTTTGATCTTATGAGCGATATGACAAAATTGTAAAAATATTTAAAATTCCACGTAACAAGCACAGGCAGCAGCATACGATGTAGGATACGTGGGACTCGCAGCTGGGATGAGCGTATCTCTCGCCCTGTGAGATGCCCCACTCTCGCTAGCGGTCGACAGTAAAGTTGTCTCAGTGTGTATTTTTCTTTCTGTTTCAAACAGCAATTTTATTGATGAAAGCATGTCTTCCAAGCGCCAAGTATGTCTCCTGCTGGTAGTGAAAAAAAGAAGAGGAAAGCCATCAGTTTAGAGCAGAAAATGAAAATGATAAATCAGGCTGTCACAGGCTGTCACTGTCACAGTCATAGCACCATCTTTAATATTTTTGACTTACGAGGTGGTCGTCGTAACGTATCTCCATCGTAAGTAGAGGATTACCTGTAATAAACTATGACCTGATATTTATAACTTACTCATTTCTTTCTGAAATAACTTGCATTGAATATCATTTCAGTTTCATTTTCAAATAAATATGATTTTTATTCTTTAAATCAATCATTCCACATATTCACTTTTCCTGCCCAAGCTTTATGCCACCTTAGAATGTGTGTGTGTGTGTGTATATATGTGTGTGTGTGTGTGTGTGTGTGTGTGTGTGTGTGTATCAACAGGGGAGTTTGTTGTGTGTGGGGGTGTGTGTTGGTGGTGTGTAGGATGAGACTTAGTAACACAGTAAAGCATCTTGTTCTCACGTGTGTATGTGTAACCATGATGTGTGATAACAATGATGTGTGTGTGTGCGTTTGTGTGTGTGGCAGAGGTGTGATTTACTCCTTCATATACTGCTACCTCTCACCAGTCTTCCAACTCTCTCTCTCTCTCTCTCTCTCTCTCTCTCTCTCTCTCTCTCTCTCTCTCTCTCTCTCTCTCTCTCTCTCTCTCTCTCTCTCTCTCTCTCTCTCTCTCTCTCTCTCTCTTTGTTTCCCTTCCTTTTTTTACATTTGTTTTCTCCTTTTAGTTCATTCCTGCTTTCTTCTCTATCTCTCTTCTCAATACTAACTCTTTTCTCCCCGTCTTCCCCTGTTTTTGTGTTTCATTCTCCTCTCCTTTCCATGTGTCTCTGTCTCTCTCACTCTCTTTCTCCTACTCCTTTTCAATCTCTCCATATCGATCCCTCTCATTCTCTTCTCATACCTTTAGCTCGTTTTCTGTTTCACTCTTTCTTCTTGCAAATTGGATGCTTTTCTTTTTCATACTCTTCTCATCTTTTAGTTTTTTCCCTTAGTGTTTCTGCTTTCTTTCTTCCTTCATTCCTTGCTTACTATCTTCTTTCCTTCATTCCAATCTATTTATCTTCCTTCCTTCCTTCCTTTCTTCCTTCCTTCCTTCCTTCCTTTCTTCCATCCTTCCTTCCTTCCTTCCTTCCTTTGTTTTGTAATCATCATTTGAACATTTGAATAGTTTACATTTTTAAAACTGTGTTAAATAAAATTCCTGTTTGGTTAAATAATGCACAAAATAATATTTTATAAAAAATAAAATAGAATAAATTAAATTAATTCAATACACTTTTTTATTATATTGATTCAATTGAGTAATCAATTAAATTGGCACAGATAAAATTGACTAAATAAGTTTAAATAAATAGAACAATTCAATAAAATTGTTTACATTTGTTAGACCCCCATTTGGGTAATACAGATGCATGTGTATGTTTTACATTTAATATTTAATTTAAAAAAGGATATGATCCACTTAACTGTATTTTGCATACTTTAACAAATGTCTTCATTCCTTCCATTCTTTATTCATTCACTCCTTCGATATGCAGAATCATCAAGATTTTCTCCTTTTTCTTACAAAAAAATTATTAAAGCTGAACACAAACGTTAAAGAATCTTTAGCGCTTTTGATAATTTAGTGTTTTCATGCATGCACAAACATATCTTATTTCCAGCATGGAGTGAGTAGTCACAGTGGCAATGCACTAACTATAGTTACTTTTTTCATTTTTTTATAGCACTGGCATTGTTGTGTATGGTTTCAGATTTAAAAACAATAATAAAAAAAATGCACTCAAAGTGCGAGGCGGAGACTAAACAAACTTGCGGTACACCACTTAATACGTTCATGAGGGATCTCAGAACTCTGACTCAGACTCAAAATATGTTTAGCATGTAAAAAGGATTGCATTCCGGTAACATGTGTAGCAAACAGAAAGCCCTGTACTGAAAAATGTTGGCACAAATATGTCTATGAATAATAATTCAAGCTGCAGCAAAGTTTTTAATTGATATGAAACACCTCGCATTCAGCAGGATGCTAATCAGTGGTGGACAATAAGGAAGTAAATGTAATTTATTACTGTACTTTAGTAGCTTTTTCATGTATGTGTACTAAAAAAACACTTTACTGTCAGACTTTCTCAAACTGTAAAATCTCTAGGTGGGAGAATTTCATACTTCTAGCTGAAACAGTAAAAAACTTGCACAGCGACACACTTTCTCCATAAGTGATCTGGTGCTTTGTGTTCAATTACAGCCTATTTTAAATTCCTATTTAATCATATGGGATAAAAATGGTGCTACCCCAGACTTCAAATATTACAAAACCCTCCATTATTTAGATAAAGCTAGCATTTTTCTGTGTCAAATAAAAAACGGCTCTTCTGGGTCTCATTCCACTATTTTTTCACCCAGATCCAGATTTTTCTCTTCCGATAAATGTACAGATTCCCAAAGACAAACACAGATTACACTGTTATATTTTTAGCTCACCCCCTCTGAAAATTGCGCTCACGTTTGCAGACAAAGGCTGAAGTGGATAATTCTCCAGAGAAACGTTTGTATCATCAAACAGTTCAAAGAGTTTGGCAGAGGGAGCGTTTCAGGGTGAATTGATGCCACGGAGCAGTTTTTGCTCGCGGCCTACTTGTGAGCTTCACCCCAGGATTTATGAGGCAGAAAGAAAATATGCATCACTTCTGCTGCCACTACTACATCAATAGGGGCATTAGGTTTAATGCTTCGCTATAAATCCTGTGTGATTTGTTCGTAATTCTGCAAAAATGTTGTGTAAATTGGAATATTTCCAACATATTTTCTATGACTACACAAATGCAGTCAAACTGTGCTCTAATATTTTACAATCTTCTTGTGCTACATCAGATGCTTTTAGCCGATCCCAGTGGGTTTGATTTTCAAATCAAATCAAATCAAATCAAATTTTATTTGTCACATACACATACATACAGGGTACGACATGCAGTGAAATGCTTTTTACGACGATCCGGCATGAGGGAATAGGATGGGGAGAAAAAAATAAACCAAAAAAAGAAGGCAGATCAATAAAGTATAAACTATATAAACTTTCTTTCAGCTTCTCCCATTAGGGGTCGCCACAGCGGACCATCCGCATGTTTGATTTGGCACATGTTTTTGCGCTGGATGTCCTTCCTAACGCAACCCTTCCCATTTATCCGGGCTTGGGACCGGCACTAAGGCTTGTGCAACCCTAATGGCTGGGGTTGGTTCCCTGACCGGGGATCGAACCCGGGCCGCAGCGGTGAGAACGCCGCATCCTAACCACTAGACCACCAGGAGACCTAAAGTATAAAACTATATAAAATATAACATATATAAAGATTATATATCATTGGATGCAGTAGCATTACATTTTCCTTCACTTGAACTAGGAAAACCAAACCCGTTCCAGCATGACAGTGACACTGTGCACAAAACCAGCTCCATGAAGATACGGTTTTCCTGACTTTACTAACGCCCTTGTAGCTGAATGAACACAAATCTCCAGCACACCCCAAAATCTAGATGAACATCTTCCCAGAAGAGTGGAGGTTATTATAACAGTAATGATAAAAAAATGGTACAATTCCTATTTTAGGTAGAACATGTTGGTTGTCAAGAATATTATAGTTGTGCATATATTATCAATACAGTATTTTAAATTTCAATCAGATTTCAAACTGGCCAATTTTTAACTGTGTGTTGATCTGTTTATCAGGATAAAATGCAGATACATGATGCATGTGGCTCAGATGTAAAACGGTTCAATACGATATACATAAAAAAAAAAATTCTATAGAAATACACTGTGTATTAAATGTCCTTATCTTTGCAGAGACCTGATCCGAGTTCTGAAGTGGCATGTGGACCGGATCATCGACGCTGAGCACCATGAGCAGATACAGCAGGTCCTAAAGGTAAAACTCAAAACATCTTCGCACTTATATTTAGTTCATTTTACACAACTGTAGAACGATCTGTCTAGATCATTTCAATTATTTCATTTTCTTCGTGATTGGGAAATAAAAACAATATGTGAATTTCTGTACTATTGTTTAAAAAAAAACGCCAGGATCTTTGAATCAGCCTTTTTCACTGTCATTTAAAAGAATTCACACGTTTTGGTTAACTTTCAGGAAATACATGAATTGAACAAAAGTTTGTGGACACCTAAAATAAAGCCTTTTTAAACATCCCATTTCACTTTCCAGATTCAACTCGTCTGGGAAGATGTTCCACTAGATTTTGGAGAGTACATGTAGAGATTTGTGTTCATTTAGATACAAGGGTGTTAGTAAAGTCAGGTACTGATGTCAGTGATGTGACTGAGGCCTGGGGTACAGTCAGCGTTCCAATTCATCCCAAAGGTGTTCAATAGAGTTGAGGTCAAAGCTCTATAGCAGATCTTCCACGTCAACCCATGTAAAGCATATCTCCATAGAGCTGGCTTTGTGCACAAGGGTATGCTGGAACAGGTTTGGGTGAATGGAAAATTTAATGTTACCACTTCTGAAGACGTCCTATACAAATGTGTGCCTCAAACGTTTTGGAGAAAAACCACATATGGCTGAAAAAATTAGGTGTCCCAATACTTTTGTCCATATAGTGTACTTGTAAGAATTCTGAGAAATGTTTGTGACCACTTGTTCGTGTGCATTTTGTATAATCAGAATAAAAAACAAACAAAAAAGTTATTTAAAAGGATTTGACTTAAACTATCTATTGGCACATACACACTTACGACATATTTACTCACATATTTTACACCTTCATGTTCATACATGTACACAATTTCACGTGTTCATGCACACACATATTCACTTCTCACCCCCTGCTGGGTTTCCTGTTTTCCGCTCAGCTCCTGAACACTTCAGCTAGCATGTGAATCTGTGCGGTACTGTATAGCGAAGCTGCTGTTGAAAAAAACAAATGCTCCAAGTTGCACTTTTGGGCTCAGTTAGTGAAATATTTATATTTACATTAGACAATTATTTCATTGAAATGTACAATTGAAGTGAACTTGTGAGTTCTGGATCTTGCTCAGGGGTCCCAGAGTGACATTTTGGCTGTTCTGTAAATTTTTGAACTCATAACCTTCTCATCAGCCTTAGCATCAGGAAATAAAGAAAGATTATAGCCACCAGATTAGCATTCTGTGGCTGCAAAATCATTTTTTCGCAGTAATTATATTTCTATAAACGTTATTTGTGTACGTAGGCTGCGGAGTACCTGTTTAAATACATCGTGCAGTCTCGCAGACTCTACGCCGCAGCGATGGCGGCACAGGGCGAGGACGAGTTCCGCTGCTCCATTCACGAACTCTTCAAATCTGTCCATCTGTTCCTTTCTCACGAGAGCAAAGGAATCAGCCCTGTCACACACACACAGGTAAATAAAAACTCTCTCCCTCTCTCACACATACACACACACACACACACACACAAACATTTTAAAAGGATCAGGTACATACACTATACACTGCCATCATGAGCCCTGTTACACACACACACACACACACACACACACACACACACACACACACACACACCCACACCCCACAGTGATCTCAGTCTAATTACATGTGCTAATTATCTTGAGGCAGACCTGCACTACATGGACACAGAGCACAGGGTCATGAGGTTACACACACACACACACACACACACACACACACACACACACACACACTAAGGTAACATATACTTCACATTACACTTTGTATACAAAGAGCTTGTTTGCACTTTTACACTTGTAGCATCCTAACTGTGTACTAACACTATCACTATGGGTGTGTGTGTGTGTGTGTCTGTGTGTGTGTGTGTGTGTGTGTGTGTGTGTGTGTGTGTGTGTGTGTGTGTGTGTGTAACCTCATGACCCTGTGCTCTGTGTCCATGTAGTGCACACACACACACACACACACACATTTGTGGCTGTCATAGCAGCGCAGCAGGAAAGCAGATTTCCATTAACACGCCTGAGCGAGTGAAGTGTCGTTGGGAACGCAGAACGGATCAGCAGCACATGGAGACGACAGGATTGGTGCCAACCCTGCCGCCTCACACACTGTTTACACATTGACTTTAGGCTTTTTTTGTGTGTGTGTGTGTGTGTGTGTGTGTGTATGAGGACGCGTGCATGTGTTTACGGCTGTTGTTTGAAGTTTCCTGCTGAGCAGAGTTTCAGCACGCTTGCTTTGGGTGTCACACTTACCCTCCCTGCTCTGGATGTCAAGGTGTCAGATATCTAAAGCTAGATCTACTTTGCTTTGCTGTTCCTCTTGTGAGCCGCCATGTTGATTTGACATCACACCCTAAACTATGGAGTTCCCGAGGTCCCGAATTCCTGAGTTCCAAACATCACTGGGATATGACAAGAAAGAATTTCCCTGTGCTGTAATGTATATGTGATTCCAGTGTGGACAAACCATGTACTTAAGTTAAAGTAGAGCTAAAATATTGCTCCAGTAGAAATGCCCCCCTTAAACTTTCACGTGAGTAAAAGCCTTCAAATAGTACTTTGGATACTAAAGTACATCATTTATTATGGCTATAAAGTTCCTATTATCATATTTTGTCACAAGATTCTTTACTTAATCAATTCAGATTATGTGACAAGACTTTAATGTTACTCTCAGCACATCATCTATAAATAGAATTATATTAATTAGTCAAACATTGAGATCCATTAAAATGAAAAAAATCATGAGAATATCGAATTCGAGTCAAAAGTTTCTTTCATTATTTATTCTGATGCTGATCTGTATGTTGGTGATGAGTAGATTCAATCAAGTAGATTCAACCAGTAAATTTTTTATCCACTCATAAATAAAAAAGGAACGACAGATCTCCCAAAATGTAGTTGAGTAAAAGTCAGATATTTGATTTTGAAATTAAAGTAAAAATCTCTCCAAATGGAAATACTTTGTTACTGTCCGACACTGGTGTACATAGACACACATCATATTCTGGTATTATACACATGTACTTGACCTGTGGATTTGGTGTGTGCGTGTGTGTGTGTAGGCTGTGTTCCTGAGGTCCTTCCCCACCGTGTGCTGTGAGCTGCTGAAGGTCTTTGGTGTCCGTGAGGTGGCGAATCTGGCACGGGACACACTGAGCAGCCTGCCCACTCAGACACACACAGACTGCCCCCTGCAGGCTGTCAAGCTGCAGTGCGTGGCCAAGACTGTGGAGAGCCCTCTTTACACCAACCCAGGTACACACACACCTATACACACACTTGCAAAGTTCTTTGTCCCATATCCCTGATTTAATGTTCTTTCCGGGCTGTGTTTAAATACTTCGCATCAGACGCAGTGTCTGTTTTTTTGCTTGTGTGTGTGTGTGTATATGTGTGTATGTGTGTGTGTGTGTGTGTGTGTGTGTGTGTGTGTGTGTGTGTGTGTGTGTCTTTGCAGAATCACGATGCGTGCTCTTATCTGTGGTCCTCCATCTACTCCTCACCTACCTGAAGGAGCAGAAGGAGTTGGTCCTGTGTGCAAACATCCTCACTAGCATGCTGTCTCTCGTCCACAGAGACCCAAACACAGTACGTAGAACACATACGCAATACTGCAAATATTGCGTTTTCAAATTTTTTGTAAATATTTATGGTAATAGGGATCTGTAATCAGCATTCATAAAGATATTCTATTGAAATTTAAATAAATTCTATTCAATTAAATGTTCTATGAAATAAAAATTATTGATATTATTATATTCAATAATGAATTATGAATAACAAATGTTTTAATATAGTTCATTCATAATTTATTTCAAATTCATATGGATATATTTAGATAATTACTATGATTAATTAATAATGAATTTTAGTGTTCATAAAGATATTGTATTAATATAAAGATTTATAGGAATATTAATGATAATATGATGATACTCAATAATTAATGATCTATAAAACATTTCTTAATATAATTTATAAAAAAAATATTAAATTCATATTTATATATTTAGATTATATTCGATATAATTCATTACTAATTAATTTCTTATCCAAATTTATATTTGCATTGTTTTTGGATCATATTTTTGTTTTTTATTCTAAGTATTAATTTCCAGATGTACATAATATTGCATATGTGTGTGTGTGTGTGTGTGTGTGTGTGTGTGTGTGTGTGTGTGTGTGTGTGTAGGAGTGTGTGGCACCTGAGGAGGTGAATGTAATAATGGACAGCCTGTCTGGAGTGTTGTTGAAGACGATACTGGAGGTAACTAACCGTCCCCAGCCAGCTGCAACCTCCATGCGTTTGCAGTATCAGGATGTGACTGTGAGTGGAAGACACACACACACACACACACACACACACACACACGCACACAGTGTTTTGCTATCCTTGTAACAGGCATAATTATCACAGTATCTAATTAGATAAAACCTTCCCTGTACTTAAGACCTTTCTTTTTTTATTCGCATATTTTGCATTTTATTGTATTTTTTGACATGAACGTCTCCCATTAGTGCCTGTCAGGCCAGTTTGATGTGAAAATGTATGCCTTGGTCACAGCGCTCATTTCTTTGCATAATTATTACCATAGCTGCAAGACTCTATGTCTACACTCCAATCTAACCTGAATGTCAACCTCAGGAACCAAACAGGAGCCATTCAGCTCTTGCAATTTTTCAAACCGAATGTCCACATCAGGTGACTGCTGTGAGATATTTCAAACCTTCTGAGAACTTTTGTTCATAAAAGCATTCCAAAGGGTCACTGAAACCCATGGTGCAGCTTAAGCACATACCGATAGATGAACACAATTCAGCAGAGAGAATTGTGCTTGACTAAGCGTTGGGATTTGGCTTTGTCTGGGCATGTGAGTCATTATACTAATAACATTCAAAATTCAATATGGAAATTCAATTGTCTTTCTGAATAAATTATGCTGGAAATATATTTTCAGTAACTCATCTCATCAACACAGGCTTTATTTCTGGATTATAGCCATGTTTAGACGTGTGTGTGTTTGTGTGTGTGTGTGTGTGTGTGTGTGTGTGTGTGTGTGTGTGTGTGTGTGTGTGTGTTTGTGTATGTGTGTATGTGTGTATGTAGGGTGAGTTTGTGGCCTGTTTACTGACCCTCCTACGGCAATTAAGTGATAAGGACTACCAGAAGCTTCTGAGCCGATTTCCTACAAAAGATGAGCTTGCGGTGAGTCATCCGAATTAATAAAAACAATTTATCAAATAAAATCCTTTTTTTTAAAGAATGGATGAAAGTATTGGGACACCTGACTTTCCCAGCTATGTGTTTTTTTCTCCAAACTTTTACCTCAAAGTTGGAGGCACACATTTATATTGGATGTCTTTGGTTGTGGGAGCATAGAATTTTCCCTTCACTTGAACTAAGAAACCCAAACCTGTTCCAACATGAAGATACCTCTGTGCACAAAACCAGCTCTGTGAAGATATGCTTTACATGGGTTTGTAGTGGAAGATCTCACGCTATAGAGCACTGATTTCAACCCAATTGAACACCTTTGGGATGAACTGGAATGCTGACTGCACCCCAGACCTCCTCACCTCACCTACATCACTACCTGCCTTTACTAAAACCCTTTAATAGGAATGAACACAGATCTCTAACAGTAGACTCCATCATCCAGTATATAACTTCTTACCAGAAAAATGATGAGTATTATAACAGCAAACGGGGACAAAATGTAACATTATCTTAAAGAGCACATACAAATCTTATGAATGTCGACAATCTTTTGTCTGTATATTGTAAATCCTGACTAACATTATCTTTTTTTGTGTATGTTTATTATATGTTTATTATGTTTTTGTATATGAAAATGTTCTCTATTTGTTGTTGCACTGTAAAACATTTTTTCTTTCTTTTTCCAGAATTTTCTTTTGCAGTTGTTCACTGTGTTTAGAATACTCATCCGGCATGATATGTTCCCCAAAGACTGGACAGTCATGAGATTGGTCACCAACAAGTAAGCTCAGAAAACTTTCTTGCATTGCTGATTATGTAGATAATATACAGTATAGAGTATAGAGTATATCTAATACTACTTATATATTTAATATATATATATATTAAACTAACTATATATAGTATATATATACTAACTATATATAGTATTAGTAGTGTCAATAAAAAGCTGATTCAGGTAATGCTATGTGTATGAGCTGTGTTTGTGAGGTCACTATGTAAACCTGTCTAATATCCAATAGATTTAATTACAGCAGGGAGACAATCAGGCACAACACCCCTCACCCCCTAAGAATGTAATCATTCAGCTAATGTTTAATTACTGTTTAAAAAATTGCTAAGATTATGATAATGTAATTCAGCACTCCAGTACTGAAGGCTAGCTGGGACAATTGCCAGCTGCCAAAACATCTGGATATGCAATTTTAATATTCCATTGAAATGTTTCTGATGTTGGTGAACAGATTTCAATAATGTATTTTTTTGCTTGAAAAACTACACAATCCTTCTGTAGAGAATTTGTTCTGTCTTCTACTACTACTGAAACAGTCCTGAGAAAGATTTTAGGCAAATATCACATCTCACATGAACAATCCAATGTCAGCACAATTGCTACTGTAAATGTGTTTGTAACTAAAAACAACACTCGAGACAGTTACTGGCTAAGTAAGAAAAAAACATTTGGGGTTGAGTGTGTGTGTGTGTGTGTGTGTGTGTGTGTGTGTGTGTGTGTGCAGTTATAGTAAAATACAGTGTTTTGTTGTATACTGAGTTGTTCATTTTGTAATTACAGCAGGTTCCAAAGTGATGCATTACTTTTATAACATTTGATTACATTATCAAATGTGTATTTAAGAACAAAATAGACAAACATGCTTTTATTGATCAATAGATATTTTGTGAAAAATCCTGTATTTTATATTTGTATTATTTATTATATAATGCAATATGTAAAGTGAATCATAATAAAAATACAATACAAATGCAAGTGTAAATGGGAGGTCAGTGGTTAAGATGTTGGACTTCTGATCAGAAGGTCATAAGTTCATATATTAGAATCAACCATCTCCCACTCCTGGGCCCTTGAACAAGGCCCATAACCCTCAACTGCTCAGCTTTATAAATGAGTTGCAAAAGAGTATCTGCCAAATGACATAAATGTAATACAGGCAGCCTTGTATTTAGAAAAACACAAAGCCATCTGTCTGGAAGATTTTATACAGTTTTACCTCAGACTTAAAAAAAAACTGCACCATATCAACAATTATTTGATTTATTTAAACATATTGGGATACCTGACTTTTTTCAGGCATCTGTGGTTCTTTCCCAAACGTCCCCAAATGTTTTTTTTTTAACGTTGAAGTCATTTGTATAACACCATTATATAGTATGAATTTGTCTCTTCACTTTAACTAGGAGAGTCCAATCCTCTTCCAGCATAACAATGCATCCTGTGTACAAAACAAAGTTCATGAAAATTTGCTTTAGATGGGAGAGGAAGATCTTGAGTGGCCTGCTATAGAGCTCTGACCTCATCCCTTTGGATGAACTGAACCGCTGGCCTCCACAAATTTCTACAAGCACACTCCAAAATCTAGAGAAACATCTTCTCAGAAGAGTGGAGATTATTATAAAAGTAAAAGACTAAATGTGGGATGGGATTTTTAAAAAGCATCTAATGACCATGTGTCCAAAAACGTTTGTCTATGTAGAGTATAGCTTTTTAAATGAGTATGTGACGTCCAAATTTCATCAAATTTCACAGTAGTTTGTTTGTGTCCAGAGCACAAATCATTACACAATCCTTTTCATTTTGTTCCCAGTGTGATCATCACAACGGTCCTGTATCTCTCCGACACTCTCCGAAGCAACTTCCTTAATGAGAAATTTGACTTCAAGGTATGAGATAATTGCATTAGTGTGGGGTTGCGCCTGCCTTCGCACTTTATATGCAGCTCCTATGTATTTGTATATATTTTACTTTTTAAACGTTTCTTCTTTTTTGTCTTGCTCGTCAATGAAATGGCGCCTCTCAGCCTAGTCAGTCAGATCAAGAGAGATCACATGACCTTCTGTTCACACTCCGATCACGTGTGTGTGTGTGCAGTATAGTGAATGATCAGCAGCTCTCTAAATATACCTGTCCTTTTTCCTTCAGGTCTGGGAGTCCTATTTTTACCTCTCTATAATATTCGTCATCCAGCCGTGTCTCCAGCTTGAAACATTCCCTCCATCCAAACGGAAGAAAGTTTTGGAAAAGTGAGTCGTTTGCATCTGAAATACTAGATATGTACATATTTACATATTCAATAATTTCCAAACATGATTCAACTCTTACTGTTGCTAACATTTCTCTTTGTTTTAAAGGTATGGAGACATGCGAGTGATGATCGGATGTGAGATCTTCAGCATGTGGCAGAATCTTGGTGAGAAAAAAACAATTTACTGACTGAAAAAGAAGCATACAGCATAAAGAGCCAACATTGAACCAGATTTTGACTGTAGATTTTGTGGCATGTCCTCATACTTTCGGTTCCAAATTGCGTCAGTTTGTGGCAGCACTCATTGTACAGACATTACACTGATACACTGACATTACTGATTGCTAATCAGCTGAGAGAATAAGTAAAAAGCTAATGGATGATACACTGTGGAAGTTTAGTCTAGGCTTGTTCAGTGGTGTGTCCATGTCAGTCACGGTTTTCTAACTTGAATACAATGTGATTAAATGCAATTCCATTTACAAACATTAACCTTTTCAGTTAAAAACAAACATTTAACCTTTTTGGTCCCGATAAAGTTTTTTATACCAGTGGTTCTTATTTGACTATTATAGATATATATGATATAGATATCATTATAGTTATAGATTTTCATGCTAAACTTGTATACTGTTAATATCTTGGGCAATTATGTGCAATAATTTCAGTGCAGTAATAATAATTGTTACCTGTGACATATAAGCATCATTGAAGTGTGACATTTCTGCTAACTGCTGCTACACATTTCAATTCATGCTCTTATACATTTCTTTTAACTTAATATATAACTTAATATTTAAATAAATAAAATATATATATATATTTTAGATTATCGTACTTTATTCTTTAAATAAATTTTACTGTGAACAACTGCAACCCAACAATTTTCCAATAGGATCAATAAAGTATTCTGATTTTGACTCCTACTGGAATCCCCTCACCCCACCTCCCACCTGAAACACCCCGCAGTACCAAATCCTGTCAGAGATTATCCCCTCATGCAGAGCGAAGCATGTAGCACCTGCTCATGTTCCATGTATGTGCTTTTGTTCCGATTCATGTCCTGTCTCCACTCCGCTCATGTCTTGTCATTGGTTCAAGTCTTTTCATTCACGGCTGTTTTCACTTTTGTGACTAATATTTGTGTCTATTTATACCCCTTTGTTTCCATTTTGCCGCCTCCAAGTATTACGTGTACCAAGCATACCAATATTTCCTGGTTTTCTCATTCCCATTTTCAGTTTCTCAATCTCGTTTTGTCTCTGCACTATTTGTATGCCGATCTCCCGGCCCTTTACTTGTTCTTCGTTCTTGATTCTAGTTACCGATGTGGATTGTTTGGATATTTAAATGAAAGAAACTTTGTTCATTTAATACACAATTGCGTACGCTAGCACTCGTATTTCTTGTCAAATCTCTCACTGTCACAGCAGCTTTTAAAGAACGCATCAGCAGCTTTAAACAGGCTTTCCTGTAGTCTAAAACAACAACACGATAAATAAACAGTTTCAAGCATTATATTGTAAAGTTTAAATAAAAAAATAAGAAAAGACTAACCGTTTTTGAGGATTGGATCATTGTTGTTTTTTTGTTTCCTTTTGGGTTTTCTTTATATCGACAAAGTTTACACCGACTTGGGTGGTTTTAAAAGGATTGATACTTTGATTACATGAAACCCTGCTGTTTTCAGACTAAATGATCATACAATTAAAATGTAAAAATATAACACCCCTGTTTTCTACCACATACACAGAGAAACTCTAAAGGCTACTCGTAATGCTAAATCCTCGTAATGCTAAATCCATCTTTAACCTATACGTAAAAGGGTGGTGGCACCGGCTGAAGTGCTTCTGCCTCAATTCATCACGCCATGTCTGAAAGCACTTTAACACCCAAAATATCCACTACAGCACTTTATAATATGTCAAAATAGAGAATACAGAATTTACCATCATCTGCAGTGGTGTACAGTTACGCTGTACCCTTTATTGGTATTATTTTCTTGGCGTTTTGGGAATTCTACTAGATTTTCCATGGGCTTTGTTGCTTTTCAGTGAAAATATTGACTTCTTTGACCTTTAAGCTATTTTCCTAAATGCAGTCTGTGGAATATATGTATAAGAAATTTCCCCACTGTGGGACGAATAAAGGTATATCTTATCTTATCTTATATATACTGTATGCTGTAGTTACTGTAAACCATTCACAGAATACACGAGGCAACAAGAAGGTGATCATCAGTTGGCATCAGTTGGCACGATTAAATACTCATGACTCTATACTGTCCTTTGTGACCCTTGTGTGTGTGTGTGTGTGTGTGTGTGTGTGAATACTGTTTGCTGAAACATCCTCATCTCTGCAGTACATACAGACTAACACCAAGGCGTTATTCTTTGTTGTTACTCTAGGAGACTATAAAGTCAATCTGATCCCTTCCCTGATCGGTCCGTTCCTGGAGGTCACGCTGGTGCCGCAGCCTGACTTGAGAAACGTCCTCATCCCCGTCTTCCACGACATGATGGACAACGAGGAACGCCGCAGTGGCAACTTCAAACAGGTTACTTCAAACACACCTTACACGTGACACGCTCCAGCCTCATAAAAGAGCCCCAACAATGAAGAGATCGTCATACGAGATCAAATAAATTATTATGAAAGCAGGTTTTTACCAGACATCACTTCAAACTAATCAAAATGGCACTTGTGCTTACTGTGTATTAGAAATGAATGCAAGAATGTGCTTAGGGTATGGCCAATAAATCCAAGCCTAAGTTGTTTCAGGAAGCTTTGTCTGAAATGATATTTCTGAATTTTCTCTTTTATATCCAGTTGCTTCTGTTTTGAATTTGTAGTTGGTGACATTGGTTTGAATGGTAACCTACTGTATAGAGAGATTTCCTAATAACCACAGTCTAAGCACTTTTTTTCTGTTGAGTTTAATTATGCGTTACTACAATCTGAGTAGATGAGGTGGTATCAAAAACTAGTTTTCTAACACGCCAAAAGCTGCACTCACAGTCACAGAGTGCACCGACCTTTATATATCAGTGTGCCAAAAGACATCGAACGAAGATCACGTGAAATTCTGCGTGAAACTCAGCAAATCTGCCACAGACACGTTTGACATGATTCGGCATGTTTATGGCGATGCTGCAACTATTCGTTCGAGGTGTTTTGACCGACATGCGCACTTCAAGAGCGGCAGGACATCACTGGAAGACGTGAAGAGATCAGGAAGACGAGCTGCTTGTGCATGATGATCGTCTGAGAACAATCCACAACATGGCTGCCATTGTCGGTGTGTCGTATGGAACGGTCTCGGAGAAACTCAAGTAGGATTTGAACATGCGCCGTGTTGCTGCCATGTTCGTCCCCAGGCTGCGGACACGATAGCAGAAATCTCCATAAGCACAAATCTCCATAAGCACACTCCAAAATCTAGTGGAACATCTTCCAAGAAGAGTTAAGGTTCTTAAATAAAAGATTATTCTCTTGCATGTAATAATGTTTGCAACCTTCATATGTGTCTGCAGGTTGAGGCAAAGCTGATCGACAAACTGGAGAGTCTGATGTCAGAGGGTAAAGGAGATGAGACCTACAAGGAGCTCTTCAACAACATGTGAGAATCTGATTACTGCTGAAACATCCTTGTATACAGTCGTGTAGAAATAAAATGCATCAATACTGTTTTTTTCTGTTAACGCTTCTTGGAGCAGAATACCGCTGTTCGGTCCGTATCCAAGGTAAGATACACAACATCCACTTCTATAATGTCTCATGAACTCTCAAACTCAGATAACAATAATAATATATGATGATATATGATAGAATGTAAATCATGACCTGCTACTCAAAGATGCTTGAAATCTGCTTTGCTTTATTTATTTCTTTATTTTTCCGGCATAGCCTGCTGAAAAAGATCGAGAGAGAAACATGGAGAGAGAGCGGAGTGTCTCATATAGCTACAGTTACACGGCTTATGGAGAGATTACTCGATTACAGGCAATAATACATTGCTCACCTGCACACTGACACATACTGTACACAACTACACACATATACACACACAGCTCATACACCTTAGAAATATTCTAATATGTCACAGACTGTCAGAAAACTCGGTTAATGGAGCTGTTCTAGGAAATAAATCTTCATTTCTTTTTCACACACACATACATACATATATATATATATATATATATATATCCTTTTTGTGTTTCAGGGACTGTATGAAGATCGGAGAGGTTGATGGGAAGAAGATCGGCTGTACAGTCAACTTGCTGGTAAAAATGACTGTGTTCCTGTTTTGTTTATCTGAGAACAACATTCGGTTTTAGAACACGCTCCTGAAAATTATTTTTAGAAGCACACCAAATTCTGCTAAGTGCTGAAACCAACATAATTCTGCCAACGTTACACAAAATGTGTTATCAAAATTGAAAGCTATGTTACGATCACACCATAGGGGCAATAGTATTGGGACACCTGCATTTTTCCACACATATGTAGTTCTTCCACAAACTGTTAACACAAAGTTTGATGCTCAGCTATATAAAGTGGATGCAGTAGGATAAAGTTTGGAGTTAGGAGCCCCAAACCTGTTCTAGCATGACGATGCCTCTGTGCACAAAGCCAGAAGATATACTTTACATGGTTTGGAGTAAAATATCTTGAGTAGCCTGCTATAGAGCTCTGACCTCAAACCTATTGAACACCTTTAGGATGATTTTTTCATGCTAACTGCACCTTTGGTCTCCACACCCTACATCACTTTACTAACACCCTTGTAGCTGAATGAAAACAATGGAGGTTATTATGACAGCAAATGGAGACTAGATATGGAAAGGAATGTAAAAAAATTACATACAAACCTTATGATCAGATGTCCACAAACTTTTGTCCATGAAGTGTATTTTGTCATATATAAAGCACTGGTTTTTTTTTTTGCTTTATTAGAATTTCTACAAGACGGAGCTGAATAAAGAGGAGATGTACATCCGCTACATCCACAAGCTGTACGAGCTTCACCTCAAAGCCCAGAACTACACAGGTATCTTATTAAAGTCTCTGCCCTTGTAATGGCTCAGAAAAAAGAACACACACACACACACACACGCACGCACGCACGCATGCACGCACACGCACACACACACACACAGAAAACCTGTGTGCATTTTTGTGGCTTAAACCTAAATGGTGAACATTTATTCAACCTTTTATTATATTTGTACAAGCAAATGTGTATTAATGCATAAAGTAAACACACAGAACTCCTGGTTTCACAACCCCAACTGACTGTATAAGACATAAGTATTGACTGTATAAGTATAGAAAGGACATTACTTATAATCACACACTCAAGTGTTCATGATATTTTTCACTCTCCGGTGTTTGTATTGTCTTAATGATTTATAATCACACACTCAGTGTCATAAGGATCTGTTTCCCTTTTGAGTCTGGTTCCTCTCAGGGTTTCTTCCTCATACTATCTATTGGAGTTTTTCCTTGCCACAGTCTCCCCAGGCTCGCTCGTCAAAGGTTAATAAACATACATTTAAATATAAGTGAATATTGGTCTATAATTCTTACATTCTGTAAAGCTGCTATGAGACAATGTCCTTTGTGAAAAGTGCCATAAAAATAAAATTGAATTAAATGAACAACATCCTTAATGTTTATTCACGTCGCCAGTCAGTGGTTTAATGTAATGGGTGATTGGTATATTATACTCTGTTACATTAGATTGTAGAATAGCATCTTGTTCTGGATAGCGTTTCAATTCACTTCATTTGTATTTTTATACCGCTTTTAACAATGACGTTGTATTAAAGCAGCTTTACACAGATAATGTGGTAATAAAGAATGAATAAAAGTGTTCTTTATAAGTGTACGTTTGTCCCTGATGAGCGAGCCGGTGGCGACTGCGGCAAAAAAACTCCCTGAGATGGCATAAGGAAGAAACCCTGAGAGGAACCAGACTCAAAAGGGAACCCATCCTTATCTGGGTGGCACCGAATATCCATTTATTTACAGCTAAACGATATTGAGGTGTGCAGTGATGGTGATCGAATTCAAACTGTAGTCCTGAATCAGTGATTTGAGTGATTTAAGTGTGAATCTTTTTCACACGTGTGTATTTTCCTTGTAGTCCATTGAAGTGTTTTTGGATGGAATTTGATTTGATTGTAGTTTTTTTTTTGTGTGTGTGTGTGTGTGTGTGTGTGTGTGTGTGTGTGTGTGTGTGTGTGTGTGTCAGAGGCGGCCTACACTCTGCTGCTGTATGATGAGCTGCTGGAATGGACAGAGAGGCCCCTGAGGGAGTTCCTCACCTACCCCATGCAGAGCGAGTGGCAGAGAAAAGAGTGTTTGCATCTCACCATCATCCATAACTTCGACAGGGGGAAGGTCAGCCCTCTCTCTTTTCTCTGTCTCTGTCTTTCTTGATGTCTTATTCTCCTTTTCACTTTGTCATACACACACACACACACACACACACACACAAACAGTCGCACACATTTTTACCAAGTTGCTTTCAAAAGCAACTTTTTTAGTCAAAAGATTTAAATGCTTTACTAACAGACTTTATTTATTCAATAGTAATTCAGATTTATATTCCCATTTTTTAAATGTTTTCAATTTCTTTTTTTTTTTTTTTATTTGGTCACCAATCAGCTTTCTTCTAACATTCCACACCTTTCAGCGAGTCAGTTTTTTTTTACATAGTACAAGCATGAAATGGAATAAAAAATGTAAAAGATTAAAGTAAAAGTGAGGAATTAAAAACAAATTACAAAACAAAAATGTTTTAAATTGCACCTTTTTCTCCCTTCAGCCTCACTTTCTATTCAACATTTAATTCTCTTGTGTGACATATAGACCTAATTTGTAGTCCGGCTTCGTCAGTCACTGCTGTGGAAGTCATTTTGAACATATTTACAGTAAAAAATTCATTTATATATAATTATTATTAGATGCACTATACTTTTATTATTTACAAATAACCAATAATTTGTGATCAATATTTGATATGTAGATAGATTTCTTCTCGCTAAACTGTTTCTTGAGCGTGGTCTCTCAGCACCACTGCTGCTACGTGAATATCGCAACACTAGGAAGACATAGAATCACATAGAATAGAGATTTACATGGCAGAGGTAGAGCTGCATCCTCCTGAAGACAGAACAGGAAAAGAACGTCCGGTTTTATTCCTTTATTTTTTATTTTTTTTGCACTACAAAAGCCTGTTAGTGAAAGGGCCATGTGTTAGAAGTCAGAAGGCACTTCAGTAAATTTATAATCTGCTGTCTGTCTGAACCAAATAATAAACGTATCTGTACCCTATTGAATTGCACAGCATCATATTTCTTCCATTGCATATTTTTGCATTGAATCACATTTTTATTGAATCGTATCACATTGATAGCTGCTTCATATATATCTTTAATATATCATATCATTGGTTATGCATCAAGATGCGAATCGCATTAGCCTTAGTTATAATAATGCACATCTCTAGTGTGTATGTGTCTTTGTCTATGGTGCCCTGGGTATATTTCTGTCTCATACCCAGTGTTTCTGGAATAGACACCAGATTCACAACAATGAATGAATAAACGAATAAATGAAAGTTTAACGCCATTATAGATTTTGAAACAATCATGTTATTAAAATGCAATTTTGCTATTATAACTAAACTTGAGTGTTGTGTAATAAGCTGTTATGACTTTGCAGTGCTGGGAGAACTGCATCATCCTTTGCCGAGAGCTGGCCAATCAGTACGAGGCTTACTACGACTACAGGAACCTGAGCAAAATGAGAGTGAGTGAATGATTTCCGTATTCCTAAATTTCAGATTTTTCCTCATGGCACATTTTTAGGCTTCTATTTCTAACTGTGCAGTTCAGCTGCGATTGAAAATTGGAAAATACATTCATTATTCCTTTCTCCTTCTTCCAATTTGCATTATGAATTATTTTCAAAGGCATTTCTGAACACTAATAATAATAATAATAATAATAATAATTATAATAATAATAATAATAATTAGTATACAGTACTGTAATACAAATCGAATTATTCAGGATTAATGGGCGCTTGAATGAGCCATGGAGGATTTATTCATTTCTTTATAACAGGTATATAATAATGTTTGATGGACATTAATGAAAATCCTAATTAGTCATTTTTTAAAGTTATTTATTTGTGTCTCTTTTGTTGTCTGTTGTCTAGCTGATGGAGGCGTCTCTGTATGATAAGATAATGAATCAACAGAGGCTTGAACCGGAGTTCTTTAGAATTGGGTTCTACGGGAAGAAGTTCCCATTTTTCCTACGGGTAAATATTAGTATTCGATGTAAATCGATAAGGAAAAGCGTTCACATGTTTTCTGGTTAACCCGTGTGTATCCCTGCATGTGTGCAACATGGTGTAATGACAGTATCGTGCTGATGCAGCTTTTGTTGAAGCCACTAGGTGGCAGATTTTACCAAGCAATGATTGTGACGCCCTAACTTCTTCCGCTGATGTGTTGCATACACAAAAGTCTTAGTGACTCAAGTCTCTCATTTTCACTTGTGTGTGTTTCGTGAAGAACAAGGAGTTTGTGTGTCGGGGGAACGATTACGAGCGACTGGAGGCGTTTCAGCAGAGAATGCTGAGCGAGTTTCCTCACGCCATCGCTATGCAGCACGCCAACCAGCCTGACCAGACCATACTGCAGGCCGAGGCACAGTGTATCCTTTACAAACTCGCACTCCTGCATTCACCGCCATACTTTATTATTATTATTTATATAAACCATCCTGATGGTTTATAGACCAGGAGACCAGACCAGGAGCTTCAGGTATTGTTCACATCAAATAGCAGAATGTTGGGAATGGCGATCTTAGTAGCTGTGGCATGGTTGTGGTTCGGGAAATCTCTGATTCGTAGAGAATGTGACAGAAATCTTACCAAATCTTACCAGACTTTTAACATTGCCCCTAAGCAGTTTTACTAAGATAAAGACATTATGTACAGGGCCGTGTGCAGACATTTTGAGGGGCAGTGGCCCAAACCAAAAAAGAAGCACTAAGGGGCGGGTGCTTGTTAAAACAAATTATCCAATTGTTACAATTATGCAAGTAAAAGATACAACAGCACACTCTGTAATCTTTTCAGACTTTTTTGTGATAAAACATCAAAATTACACATTGCTGATAATAACAGAAACTATTTACCTGCTCCTTTTATAGCAAAACCTTTTGATCTTTTATGATCCGTAATCCCTGATTATATTAAATTTAAGAACGTGGTTATTTTGTACAAATTGTTAGCACTTTTAAAAGACAGAAACCAAACAAACGGTGAGAGGAGCCCCTCAGCCAAAGAGGGCAGAGGGGCAGTGGCTCTAACCACTGGGCTGCCCCCCCTGTGCATGGCCCTGGTTATGAAGTTGGAATGTACACCGAATGACGTGAAGTAAATAACACTGATCATTTCTTCATCATGGTGCCTGTTGATGGGTGGGATTTATTAGGCAACAAGTGAACATTTTGTCCTCGAAGTTGACGTGTTAGAAGGGGAAAGAATGGACGAGCGTAAGGATTTGAGGAGTTTGATGAGGGCCAAATTGTGATGTCTAGACGGCTGGGTCAGAGCAGCTCCAAAACTGCAGCTCTAGTGGCATTTTCCCGGTCTGCAGTGGTCAGTATTTATCAAAAGTGATCCAAGGAAATAACAGTGGTGAACTGAGAACAGGGACATGGGTGCACGAGGCTGATTGATGCACATAGGGAGCGAAGACTGGTCTGTGTGGTCCGATCCAACAGACGAGCTCCTGTAGCTCACAATGCTGAAGAAGTTAATAGTGTTACTCGCTGTCTGTTATAACCTCAGATTGCTGTTCTTAGATGTCAGAGCTGGACTTTGATGTGGGTCTGATCTTGGCCTGCTTGATATTATTGATGAAGTGTGAGTGTGTGTGTGTTTGTGTGTGTATATGTAAATTTCCTTAAGTGACTCGGTTTAGACCTGCAAATCTACGCAGTCACTCCTGTTCCAGAGAACCAGGACGTGCTGCAGAGAGACGGCGTGCCCAGTAACATCAAGAGCTTCTACAAAGTCAACCATATCTGGAGGTTCCGCTACGACAGACCCTTCCATAAGGGCACTAAAGATAAAGAGAATGAGTTCAAGGTGAGCCACATACACACACACACACACACACACACACACACATATATTTATACACACACACACACACACACATACACACACACACACTCTCACACACAAGCATGAAGGCACACAAACAAATGTGCATGTTTACACTTTGTCTTACACAAACACGCATGCACACACAAAAACACACACACTCTCTATCTTTGATACACACACAAACACAGACACACAAATATGGACACACTTGAATATGCAAATACATGCACAAAGTGTCGTAAAAATAAAGACCTGATCTATTTTCCTGTTCCTGCATGCATCAAGTGATATCTGAGAATGCGTGTGTGTGTGTGTGTGTGTGTGTGTGTATGCAGAGTCTATGGGTGGAGAGGACCACACTAAGTCTGGCACAGAGTCTCCCAGGCATATCTCGCTGGTTCGAGGTGGAGAAACGGGAGCTGGTAAGATCCCAAATTCTTCTGACCTTTTCACAGACATTTTATATCATCATGAAGGTAATTAAAGGTTATTAAAGGTTGCCAGAAAAAAAGAATATAAGAACAGCATTTTCAACATCATTTGTATTTATTGTATCTGTAACATACAAACAAGTTTCAATAAATGAACACAAAGACCACTGAAAATCCATTTGTTGAATTTCTTCAATACCTTTAACAACTATGTGAGAAACGCTTTCAAATTAATGTCTGATAAAAAGAAAAACTGCAGGGTCTTACCCAAATAAATGATACAGTTTGCTGGTGGATATGTGCGTTTTGAACATCTCATTCCACATTTATTCTCCATTTCATTTGTTATCATAATCTCCACTCTTCTGGGAAGACGTTCCATTAGATTTTGGATTGTGCTTGTGGAGATTTGTGATTCATCCACAATGGTGTTAGTAAAGTCAGGTACCGATGTAGATTAGGTGTGAAGGTCTGGGATGCAGTCGGCATTCACATTCATCCCAAATGTGTTCAGAGTTGAGGTCAGAGCTCTGTAGCAGGAGATCTTCCACCCCAATCCATGTAAAGCATATTTTCATGTAGCCGGTTTTGTGCACAGGGGCATTGTCGTGCTGGAACAGGTTTGGGTCTCCTAGTTCAAGTCAAGGAAAGATTTAAGGCTATCATATTTAAACATATTTTATACAATTGTGTGCCTCCAAATTTGTGGAAACAGTCAGCTGTCAGCTGTCCCAATACTTCTGTCCTTACAGTATATTCACTCCCTCAAAACTTACTTTCTGGGCCAGTACTTTCTAGAATCTTATTTGGCTGTATATACAGCTTATATACTGTATGTCTTAGTCTTGTTTTTGCACTGCATTGTGTGTTTTTGCACTGCATTGTGTTTCGGTTTTAGTCTTTATAGTCCTCTTTGCACAGTACTGCCTGTCTGTCTGTCTGCACTGTCTGTCTGTCTGTCTGTACTGTCTGTCTGCACTGTTTGTCTGTCTGTCTGTACTGTTTGTCTGTCTGTCTGTCTGTCTGTCTGTCTCTGTCTGTCTGTCCTGTTTGTCTGTCTTTCTGTCTGTACTGCCTGTCTGTCTGTACTGTCTGTCTGTCTGTACTGTCTGTCTGTACTGTTTGTCTGTCTGTCTGTACTGTTTGTTTGTCTGTCTGACTGTCTGTTGTAGTGTTGTCTGTCTGTCTTTCTGTCTGTACAGTTTGTCTCTGTCTGTCTGGTCCGTCTGTCTGCACTGTTTGTCTGTCTGTACTGTCTGTCTGTACTGTCTGTATGTACTGTTTGTCTGTCTGTCTGTACTGTTTGTCTGTCTGTCTGTCTTTCTGCCTGTACTATTTGTCTGTCTGTCTGTCTGTCTGTCTGTCTGTCTGTCTGTACTGTTTGTCTGTACTGTTTTTTGTCTGCACTGTTTGCACTAGGTTGCACTCGATGCACTTTATGTAGCTTATGTATGTTGTGTGTTGTAGCTCTATGTTGTTTAGTGTAGCACCAGGGTTCTGGAGGAACGTTGTCTCGTTTTTACTGTGTACTGTGTACCACTGTGTATAGTAGAAATGACAATAAAAGCCTCTTGACTTGACTTGACTTGAGGTTGTCTGGATTTTGATATCTTTGCTCATCCTTCTTGAAAATAAAAGGAACAATTGAACAATTCCTAAATATTTTCTAACTCGGGGTAAGATGATTCCTAGACATAAAGAAGTAAATCCTAGAGTGTAACATGTAAAATTAAACACATCTGCACACTGAATAGTGCATTATGTTTAATGAGACAGTTTCTCAAAGCGTATATACACTATATCGAAGGAATAATGCAACACCTGACCTTTTCAGTCTTATGTGATTCATCTCCAAACTGCTACACACAAATGTATAGGAGGTCTTGGTAGCATCTTCATTAGGAGACCTAAACCTGTTAAATGACAATACCCTTGTGTACAAAACCAGCTCCATAAAGATGTGTTTTAAATGGGTTGGAGTGGAAGATCTTGAATGACCTGCTATAGAGCTCTGACTTCAACCCTATTGAACCTTTGGGATAAATGTGAACACTGACGGCACCCCAGGCCTCCTCACCTCACCTACATCAGTACCTGACTTTAATAACACCCTTGTGGCTGAATGAGCACAAATCTCCACAATCCACTCCAAAATCTAGTAGAACATCTTCCAGAAAGAATTGAGTTTTATAACAGCAAATAGGGAATTGGATGTTTTTTGTTTTTTTTTAAAGCGCATACAAATTTTAGGTGTCCACAAACTTTTATCCATACAGTGTATTTACTACTGTTACTCATCAGACCTAATGTAGGGACTTCCATTATATAATACGTTACAAGTACACAAGATTTGTACTGTTCGCAAACATGTCATTGCTTGTCAGTGGTAATTGATGCTCTACAAATAGATAGAAGATAGAAGACGATAGAAACAAAATCAGGCTTAAGGCTCTAATATTTCATTAGTTATTACTGGAATTTGGCGGTCAAAGCACAAGTCCAATCCCACGCTTGGTCCATCATTAGTACAGTCAGCTTAAATTCTCCTGCATGGATGGATGTCCGAGGCAGCTGTATGAGCGGTGTGTTCTCTGCAGGTGGAAATGAGTCCTCTGGAGAACGCCAGCGAGGTGATTGAGAATAAAACCCTGCAGCTGCGCACGCTGATCGCACAGTGCCAGACTCGCCAGATGCAGAACATCAACCCGCTTACCATGTGCCTGAACGGGGTGATCGACGCCGCCGTGAATGGAGGACTCGCTCGCTACCAGGAGGTACCACCACCTCTCTATCTTCTCCTCTCTCACAACACTTCCTGCATTGCTTTCTTTATCTTTTCTTTATTTATCCAGCGAGTCCCTGCTGAGACCCAGAAATCTTTTCTGCACTGGAATCCCGGCTAAGACTTTTAATTAGCAACAGACTGAACAACTAACCACAATTAACACAGGCAGCAAAAACACAAGTAACGGAAGCAGCATGAGGATACTAATCAGAGCAAGTAAAACTTTTGATGAATAACAATGGAGAAATTCTGTAAGATTTTTTTTACAGAATAACTCCAGACAGAAATCATGGGATTTGAAAGGCATGTGTTGAGTCACTCACAATAGTGTGGTTGAGCTACAGATCTTCTGGGAGGGTGACTTTAATATTAACTTGCTTTTATTTTTTAGAGAGAGGGTTAGCGTAAAACAGGCTTCAGAGAGATAAATAGATTAATAGACTGCTTGATTACACCAATAATTCAAAGTTAATAGAAAAATTTACTTTGTTTAATAGATCAATGGGTTTTACAGAATAGATTCTTACTGATGTTTTTACTGCTTTCTGATGTGTTCAAACCCCAAAGGACATCGCCGGGCCTTTGTTTAAGGCACTTAACCTTTTTCGCTCAAGGGAAACCGTATTAAGGCTGAACTTGCGCATATACTTTAACTTCCTAATGAGCTAGGGTAAACAAAGAAAGAGAAAATATCAGCATCTTTTTTCTCTTGCTTATTCATTCATCATCAGTTCATCAGTATCATTTCCTTGTTTATTATAAACAAATGCAATTCTGTTTTGAAAAAAAAAACATTTCTTTTTACTATCCCGTACACCCTATTTATATATTTATATATATATATGAAAATCTAAGACCAAAATCTTTTGAATAATATATATATATATATATATATATATATATATATATATATATATATATATATATATATATACATACACTGTAAGAGTTAAATTTAATCGTTGATAAAATAATAAGTAAGTACAGTTATTAATAATAAGCTGAGCCTCTCATATGGCGATAAGATATTTATATATACCCATTTGCACTTCAGCAGATTTGACAGAAAGGCTAAGAGAAGATTGCATTTGCTGCATGGGGGTGAAACCTGTGAAAGCCTGCCGTGGATACTTAATGACTGTACTTTACCCTCTCACGCTATAGAGTATTAGACAGTTGCCAGGCAACAGCATGTTAGCCAATCATGCACTTGCCTGTAGCAATTAAAAGGGAAGTGCTGTCGGAAAGGACTCCCAGCATGCACCACGGAGGGTTTAGATATGCAGTATACACTGAGAGCGGATGCTGGTGTGGCATCAGTGGCATTCTGAAAGTCAGGCACATGCATTCGCATTGTTACGCATTAATTTATTATTACATTACTAAACCCAATAATGGTACAGTCAATGCTAGTGCTAAGAGATCAGTTCATATCACATTTATTATCATTATCACTATTATTACAGTTGGGATTTGATAGTGAAATTGCCCACATTATATCAGATTAGATTACATTTAGATTTAACTGACATAGTGCAGAGTATAAGTACAGAAACAATAAAATGCATATATATATATATTTGGGTATTTTATATATATTCTGTGTAAAAAAATCACGGTTGAGTGATCTTCTGTACAGTTAGGGGGAAGAAATGCAAAACATAAAATTGCTTGTAGTTTTTTATTTAAACAGTTTTTTAGATTATTAACATTTGAACAGTTTACATTTTTTAAGCAATTTTAAATGAAATGCCTGCTTGGTTAAATAATATATAAAGTAATATTTTATCATTTTATCATATTTTATCTAATTAAATAGAATAAACCAAATTTTTGCCATACACTTCAAATTGAGTAGTCAAATAAATTAGCACAAATTTAATTTGTTAAATAAAATTAAATAAATGGAAAAAAATTATATTTGGGTAATACAGATTTGTGTGTGTGTGTGTATGTGTGTGTGTGTGTGTGTGTGTGTGTGTGTGTGTGTGTGTTTTACATTTTACATCATGGATTTTACTAATACTGATAGCTGATAGCTATATTTTTTACAACTGATACTGAATTAAAAATATACATAACATAACACTACATGTAAAATAGTACTGAACTTTATTACAAAAAATAATGAATAAAAATGTATGTAGTTTCATTGCTCAGGCCTTCGCGAACACAAAGATAGCCATTTTAAGCATGACTGTTTGGATTAATGTATAATGGTACCGCTTTAAAGTACGATTTGAATTGCAACGTTAACTGGACAAAATAAATGCTTTAGAAGTATTGTTTATTGTTTGTTAATTTCAACATTTACTAATGCATTTTTAATTTGTTATTTTTTTTTTTATTTGTTAACTTTAGTTAATGCACTATGAACTAACATGAATAAGGTACAGTGTGCAGTGTTACGTGTCAAAACAAACAGCAGGTGGCGTCAGTGATTTGCTAGAGGCCATTCTCGTACTGTATAATGACAGCGGACCTTCTCAGCCGCTCCAGTGCAGACGCAACCCGGAAAAACTATTGGTAATGATTTTGCAGATAGCCAAAAGTTCCAGCAATCTACTATCGATGCCAGTTAATTAGCAAAATTAATAAAGCGATTGACCACTATTTATATCTATCTATCTATCGATCGATCGATCGATCGATCGATCGATCGATCGATCGATCGATCGATAGATAGATAGATAGATAGATAGATAGATAGATAGATGATAGATAGATAGATTCCACGAATTGAGGCAGTTATTAAAGCAAAATGAGCATCTAACAAGTATTGAGTACATATACAGTAAATGAACATAGTTTTCAGAAGGCCAACAATTCACTAAAAAAACGTTGTTGTTTTTTTTGTTTTATGAACTATTCTAATTTTTTGAGATCGTGAAATAGTGGGTTTTTTGTTAAATGTGAGCCAAAATTATCACAAAGATCTAAAGACTTAAACTACTTCAGTCTGTGTGCACTGAATTTAATTAATACACGAGATTCACAATTTGAGTTGAATTACTGAAATAAATGAACTTTTCTATGACATTCTAATTCATTGAGATGCACATGTATATATACACACACACACACTTACACGTTGACCGTTTTTTTGTTGTTTTGTTCTTCAGTCTGCATTTTCTATCCCTGAACTTTTTAGTCATAAAGGCAGGTACTTAACATATTGAAAGGCAATGCTGAGGATTGTTTATTAAAATGCTCTGTCTCTAACCTCAGAGGCAGGAACTACAAAGAAGTGACTTGCATATTGCATATAACTGAATGTATGTAACTTTTCCCATGCAAATACTGATGTCACCTTTAAAGTCAGCGACCATATTGACCATATTCACTCTGTACTCCCTGTTCTTTTCAACAAAATGTATTTTACATATTTTAGTTTTTTTGTCTTTCCCAGGCCTTTTTTGCAAAAGACTACATTTCCAATCACCCGGAGGATGGCGATAAGATCACCCGTCTCCGAGAGCTCATGTTTGAGCAGGTAATGTTACCTACACGAAAGTGATTCCATGCATTTAAATAAAAAAAATGGTGGCTAGTCATGCATTTGCTTTCATCATTGATTTAAAAAATAATACAAATGGTCTACTTACCGCAGGCACATATTCTGGAGTACGGCTTGGCTGTACATGAGAAATTCGTTCCACAGGACATGCGTCCGCTGCACAAAAAACTCATCGACCAGTTCCATGTGATGCGATCCAGCCTGGGGATACAGGTCTGTCTGGACAGATACAATACATACACTAGAACTGTATATGTATTCAAGAATGATTGTGTGTTTCAATGCGGGTGGTAGCCTAGTGGTTTATGCATTGGATTTAGGATTCTAAGGACATGAGTTCAAATCTCAGCCCTGCCAAGCTGCCCTCTTGGGCCCCTGAGCAAGGCCCTTAACCCCCATAGCTGCTCAGTTGTATTATCAAGATAAATCGGGCATCTGCCAAATGTCATAAATGTAAATGCAAATGTTCCTCTCTCCAGCCACAGGAGTTTCCTGCATACGTGCGTGTCAGTCCTCTGCATTTCGCCAACGGCAGTCCCCGGACCTGCAGGACTCCTGTCCCTAATGCCATCAGTCCAGACGGAGGACGTATAGTGGCACGGCGCAGGTGTGTGCTCATTACAGAGAAACTCCTCTTATTCATTAGCATTATACATTACCCTTATAGCTCAAGGTACAAAACTTAAAACTCATATTTAGCAGCAGTGTCTAGGCTGTTTAACTTTCCAGATAAGTAAATAATAAATGGTTCCAGACGTTCCTAATGGTGCCTGTACGGTGCATATAAGAGATGAAGGGAATGGGACAGGGACTGCAATCAGATTATTGTTTTATATTTACAAGGGCAACTCATTTATAATTACATTATTCATTACCCTCAAGGACAGACACTAATTTATGAAATCCAACCGGGTGCTCAAACAGCCTTACAGACATACTGTCATACTACAGTTTCATCACACGCATCCCAGAGGCTTTTCCTTTTTCTTGGCTTTGACAATATATAATGAAATCATTTTTTTTTTTTCACGGCCACTAAAATATTATTCCGTCAACAGCAATTAAAATGCAGCTTAATTAAGACTAACAACACTCACGCCTTACTTTTGTTCGTTTTTAAATCTAGAACAGTGCAGTGGTATTATACAGGTTAAAATCTTTTCCTAGTTCCTGTGAATCCTAATGAATCCTGTTTAAGCAAAACAGGAAGCTATATGCTTCTTATTCAATAAAAATTAGACTTTATAAGGCTGTTATGCCTTTTTTACAGTATAATCATAGAGTACAGTAAAAAGATGGTGCCACACGGATTTGAAATCACAGTACTATATTTCATTGGCAATATCAAAGCCGAAATTACAAACAAAAAGATTTAAAATTTTATGTTGATTAAATATGATTCTTTGTCATATACTTTCGGCCTGTGATAAAACAGGACACTTGTAAGGAGTCATTTTTCTGCCGATAAGTGCGCCTCCTGTTCCTGGTTGCATCTTAATGGGCACAATATTTGGTAAACTCTCTGATACAGGAATCCTGTGGGGTGAATGAATCTAAATATAGATTTTTTTTCCTATAAAATCTCGATATTGTTCAAGCTCACGTGCTTGCGTCTGTATTGTTGGATCCTGAAAATCATCTATTTATTCAGTTTTTAATTTGTTCTGTTCAGTATGAAATTCATCCAAGCTGAAAACATTTGAGACTTTCATGTGTCTCCCATATTAGCCCCCTGAGTTACCCGGCTGTGAATCGCTACTCGTCATCTTCACTGTCATCACAGGCCTCCAACGACGTGAGCAACATCACAGGCCAATCAGAGAGCTCGGACGAAGTCTTCAACATGCAGGTGTGTGTCGTTAAAGATTTCTGTACTTTTTCTGAAGGCCAGGCTTGCCCTGAAGATGCTGGCATACCTTGTGTATTTGTTTGTTACAATGTTGAAAATAAATTTCAGCAGCAGTTTATGGCGGCGATCAAACAATCAGACATTTCGACATTTTAAGACAGGAGTCCAAAGACGTTTTTTTCTGTGAGGGCCCCATAGTTTTTTCTTTCTTTAAAGTAGGGGGTTCGGTCTGTTACACAAAATGACATGGGCATCACATACTGACATTTCTTTTCATATTCAATGAATTAAAAAAATATAAACTTACTCATGCACATGTATATAGTTAATGAGTGCATCTAACAAATAATTAGGCTATGTTAATAACTGGACAACAATAATAAATATAATTGTATTTAATTGATAAATTATAAATCTAAAACTATAATAAAGAACTCTCCGTGCAGCACGCAGTCTCAGGTTGTAAAAAAAAAATCAGTTATTTTCTCCTAGAGGCTGCTCTCGTAATGACAGGGGACTGGAATCCAGAAAAACTATCAGTATAGATTTTTGCCGATAGTTGCAGCAATCAGTGCTCCGAAAGTGCTTCAAAACATATATTTATAAATTACATTTTCAAAATATGTCTCTGGCATTGTTCCAAATGTGGGGATGGGCCTCCATGGGCTGTGGTTTGGGGACCCCTGTTTTAGGACATTCCTAGTCATTTATAGCTGTCATGCTGATTATGCTTTTTGCATTCCTGAGGTTTCAGCCAGAGTATACAGAATCAAATGTACCATTGAAATCAAACGCAGTAACACGACTCCTCCAAGACAAACCAGAATTAGCTTCCAGTCGTCATAGTAGGCATGTTGACCTGCTCATGATTCGTTTTTCTTGCCATAGCCAAGTCCGTCTACCTCAAGCCTCAGCTCGAACCACTCCGGCTCTCATAATGTGAACAACTCGGCGGCCTCAAGCAATAGAGGTTAGTGATTATTTGCATGGAAAGCGATTCATCAAGCTTCAGCGTAGTAAACTGCAGTGAAATTATGAATTATTGTGCGAAATATTTTAGTTTTCCTACTGGTTCTATGATTTCCTGTGTTTGCATGAATATACCTACTGTTTACTTCTAATACATCTGTGAGGTTGGTGGGTTTGAGTGCTGTTCACCTTTTCCCTGTAGATTCTCTTCCGTCGGCGTCTCCACTGCCGTTGGACAAACACAAACATTCGAAAGAGAATGCATGTCTTTCGCCCAGAGACCGATTGTGCAGTGGTGTTTTCTCCAACCCCCTGGACCCTACACAGGTGAGACCCGAGCCGATAAAACGCTCTCGGGTAAGACAACTGTGCGAAATGTTACGTGACTCGTTTCTGTGTCCCGCCTGCAGAGGATGATGCCGTTCCAGATAGATGCAAGTCTGCCACGTTGCGAGGCCACTTTTCCCACAGCAGAAACCGGTATGAGACTTTGCTTCAGCTCAAATCACATATACAGTATCTCACAAAAGTAAGTACACCCCTAGCATTCCAGCAACAATTATTTTTATATCTTCTAAAGGGACAATACTATAAAAATGAACTTGGATATATTTTAGAGTAGTCAATGTGCAGCTTGTATATCAGTAACTCAACATTCAGCCATTATTGTCAAAATAGCTGGTAACAAAAGTGAGTACACCCTAAGTGAACATGTCAAAACTGTGTCCAAAGTGTTCACCATTGTTACCTGGCTCTGCCTTAATCATCCTGGTCATGGAATTCACCAGAGCTGCACAGTTGGTTGCTGGGATCCTCTTCCACTCAATCAGCTTCAGATTCTTAAGCAAGGCAGATGTTATCTTGGTGTTGTGTTTGGGGTTGGAAAACTGCCTTTCGGCCCAGTTTCTAAAGGAAGGGCATCAAATTCTACTTTAGAATGTCACAGTACATGTTGGAATCCATGTTTTCCTCAATGAACCACAGCTCACCAGTATCAGCAGCACTCATGCAGCCCCAGACCATGATGATACCACCACCATGCATGACTGTAAGCAAGACACAATTTTCTTTGTACTTCTCACCATCTGAGCCAAACAAGTTTATTTTGGTCTCATCAGACCACAAAACATGGTTCCAGTGAATCATGCTCTTGGACAGGTCGTCTACAGCAGACTGTTTGCAGGCTTTCTTGTGAGCCAGCTTCAGAAGAGGCTTCCTTCTGGGATGTCGGCCATGCAAACAGACTTGTTGCGATGCTTTTTTGTTGCCAGCTTTTTAGACAATGTTGGCTGTATGTTGAGTTAATTTTAGAGGACAGTAAATGTACAAGCTATACAAGCTGCATTTTGACTATTCTAAAATATATCCAAGTTTCATTTCTATAGTATTGTTGAGAAGATGGTTGCTGAAATGTGAGGGGTGTACTCACTTTTGTAAGATTTCAAGATTTTCTAAATTTTATTCAGCACAGTTATATACAGAATATAATGCAGCGAAATTAAAACCTGGTTGATTGCTCAGAAAATTGTGCATTAAATAAAAAAAATAAATAAATAAATATAAGATAAGATAATAAATATTTTTGATAAATACAAGTCCTAGTTAAATGTAATCCAAATATTCAGTAATGTAGTACTATAATTACATTTTAACATAAATTTGCTTAGGTGTTTATTGTAGGGTTGCATATACAGTATTGTTCTATCCTTTGGGGTTTCCTCAGGGTTCACTGGTTTCCTCCCAACTCCCAAAATCATATCAGTCAGTGGATTAACTATGAGAAAATGCTCCTAAGTGTGAATGAGAGTGTGATTGTTTATGTTCAAATCTAAATTTCCAAACATATAATATTTAATTAATTATAAAGCATATAATTCATACATTTATAGAGATCTTTTAAGATAAAAAAAGCATAAATTATTATCTTATATTATCTGCGGAAACAGCGAAATAGCCAAAGGCTTTTGTTAGCAGAAAGAGAAAGAAAGAGAGAGAAATAATTAATATATATATATATATATATATATATATATATATATATATATATATATATATATATATATATATTTATTTATTTATTTATATATATATATATATATATATATATATATATATATATATATATATATATATATATATATATATATATATATATATTTCTAATTCTGTGAGGAGAAGAGAAATAAACAATTGGACAATGAATGCCAGTAAAGTCCTCTGTGTAGGTGAGAGAGAGAGAGAGAGAGAGAGAGAGAGAGAGAGAGCAAAAAGGGTTCATTTCATTTCAAAGAAGAGTTCATTTTACCTCTGCACTGCTTTTTCTGGAATGCTTTTTTATTCCTCTTGCGAGCATCCTCAGCATTTTTGAGCATGTGATGATCCTAAAATGGCTTTCCATGGTACTGTATCTACTATGAGCTCTTGTGATATGGGTTAAAAAGTAGCATAATGCTCTGTGTCTTTTTTTTTTTGTCTGAGCAGCAGCTCCAGGCAAGAACTTACGGTCTCTGTCTCCTATGCCAACCTCAAAGTCTCCTCAAAAGGTGAGTTCTGATCAACTGACAGTGATCATAACCAGCTTTCACAAATGGCCAATTTACTATTAAATCAATGTGTGTTTTCACTAGTTAGAGATACGAAGGAAATGGAAAGCATTTCAAGAATTGATTCATAGATCCTTTGCGATGACATGCTAATTAAAATGTATACGTTGTACAGACATCGCTCTGGATAATTATTCTGTATACAGTCAACAATTCGAGGTTCGGAATTCGCCGGCTCGGAAAATTCAAGGGTTCCCATTAGGAACCTAACTAACAGCAAGTTGAGGAATATCTTAAAATTCGCGGGAATCATGACATGATGTCCAGATTAATTCACTAGGGTACCTTAGGGTACCCCCGCGGCTTCTGGGGGAGCACTGTATAATACAGATAATACACAGTACAGTTGTGCACACGTTGTACATAATCCTATAGTATACATTTTTTTAGCTACATTCTCTACAAATATTGTGCCTTACACACATTTCGCACTGATATACAGTAACAAACATTTGTTGGTATATATTTTTGTATTTATTCTTAGTGTACTTGCTCACCAGCTTCTGCACATTTTTACTATATCCAGAGCCTTTATATTGATTTGATGAACAATTATCTACTTATATATTATATTCTGTACAGTACATAAACGAGGTGATATTAAAAGATTTTAAAAGACTAATGCTGCTATTCTGACAACGTGCGCTACCACGTCCGCGATTTCATCATGGAGAGCAAGTCGAATAATAATAAAATAATTAATTTTATAAGTTTAGTAGCATTTCAAAGCACTTTCCAAACATAGAAGAGAGAAAAGTAAATAAAGAAAGAAAAATAAAGAAAAGCATAATAAAATATGTGGAACGTTAATATAATGGGTTATGGGATGATTATATAGTGATCATATGTTCCAGAGTTTCTAAACATTATGAGTCAAAAACATACGCACACCCATACAATAAAAAAAAACCTGATCCTGCTCAGAGAATAATGACTTTGTCTTGTCCCTCTTACAGACCTCAGCTCCACCCCTCACCCCCTCTCCGACTGACGGTTTGCCCGCTGGCAGCTTAGCGTCGCACTCGCCCGCCCGCTCGGGCAGCTACAGCAGCGGCATCTCCTCTCTCAGCCGCTGCAGCGTGTCCGAGACGTGCGGCATCGATGCGACGCTGCCCGAGCCGTCCATGCCTGCGGTCCTGCCCGCTACCGACAACGCCATTCGCCGTGGCAGCAAGACGCCTCCCCCCTACAGCGTGTACGAGAGGAACAACCTGCGCCGTGCCACCCCACTGCCCCACAGTCTGTCGGTACCACCTGCCACAGACAGCACCAACCTGCCCGCCAAACCACAACTAAGCCGCACACAGAGGATCAATTCGGAACCACGGCACAGGATCACGCCCCGGAAAGTCTCTCAGCTCTAGGGTCAAAGGTCTCCCCCTAGCAGTAGTACCTGGAACTGTTTGAGCAGCTCAACCAGGTTATTCTGAATGTTTAGTATTTACTGAGTCACACTGACTGGACTTTGACGTGTAGTCTTGAAGATGTTTTATCATTGAAAACTGATCCTCTTTACTACGAATCCCTTTTCCTTGATTGGGTCAACCGATTACTCAAAGGAAAGCAGGACTCTATTACAGATGCAGTTTTATTTTTTTGTATTAACTCAAAAAGAACACAATTGCTTGCTTTTTTTTCTTGCTTGCTTTAGCAAAGAATCCAATCTTCTGTGCGTTAGCAATGGATAACCTGCTTAAATGCAGCGTCCCTGTTTATTTTTCATGAACGATTTTTTTTTTCCCCCCATCCTCAGCATGGGGTTATTTTAACTTCACTATTGAAGTGAACTGGAATTGGGTCAGTGTTATAAATCTATATCTTACATCTTTTCCGTTACATCCATGGCTAGTGAGACTCGTGTACAAGTATAGCCGTTAAGAGATTAGAATTCTCCACAAAAAAAGGCCAATAGTTTACAGTTGAATATTTCGATCTGGCAGGTCCACATACCACTTTAGAGCAAAGTTAAGTAAAACATACCAGTATTTTTGATAGATGTACTCCTCTCTGTAAAGTATTCCGCTTATTATCGACAGCATTGTTTTGTTTTTTTTTGCCTTATACATGGACAAAGACGTGCAGCTAGTCCTGCATCCCGTTCGATGCGCTTTGTCCTTTCTGGAATGGCTGAAAGGTGCTACATATTTCTTAGTGGTTTTTTTTTTTTTTTTTTTTTTTGGACTCATAGCTGCCGAAAACCTGCCTGAACAATAATTGTGCAATGTACTGAAAATCGTGTGGTCTCCAAGTATTGTGCCAAAGAAACAAAAAAAAATAAACAGTATTAACATTTCTGTCGGTGAGAGTAGCTAGGGCAGCTTAGAGCTCACGTAGCCGCACGAAAGCTTGTGCTTGACAATGTGCTTTTTACGCCGTGCGCTGAGGCCTAGAGTACAGTACGTTAGCATGAGGCATGTACAGCATCAAGCAATATAATCAGTGTAGTTTACTAGAGAGCGGGAGATTTAAAGCACACAAGGTTTCCAGACTGGTTGTCAGTGATTTCTGAACTTTCACTCAGATATAAGCAGAATTTGTTGAACGAAATGTATCAAAATGATTTTGTTGTCTGTTTAAGAGTGTAGAAAAGGAGAAAGAGAGCTTGAATTGTATTGTAGGTGATAAAAAGGTGCACAAATATGAATCCAGTTTTTGACTGCCAAAAGCACAGCAAATGTGGAGCTATATTTACATTGTATTGATGTTTTTTTTTCCTACTTCTTGAAAATATGTAAAAAAAAAATTTACTTTTTTTTTTTTTTACCTCAGAAATGGCTTTTCATTTAATGACATTTAGCAATTTCCTCAAGTTCTTTTAACATCGATTGACTTTTCACGTTCAGTGTTTTCAAGTGAATTTAAACCACTAACACACCACATGCTTATAATCAGTATTTTTCTCATGGACACCGTGCCTAATATGACGTGTCCTCCTTAAAAAAATTCTTTTGTAAAGCTTACTGGGGATAACATTGTGAAACCACCGTCGTAACAGGTTGCGCAAATTACCGTGAAATGACAACCGAATATCTGTACTGTACATCCGTACTGACACCTGGAAAAACGCAACAAGATCTAATAGCTGTTCACTGCCGAACTGCACACCTAAATCATTTCACGGTGTCAAATGGAATCATGATTCGTAACGTGTCCGACGGCCCGATATTACCTTTTGACATCTTTAATTCTTTTCTAATTCGCTACTACTGTGACATTGTTTGCATATTGTTACTCAAATGTTTGCCTACCTATCGAGAAAAACGTTTTTATAAGTTCCCTTTACATTGTCTAAATTTTATATTTTAAAAAATGTGAGATGGAAAACAAATGAATAATCATTTAGCTCAATTTCCTACAGGGTAATTTAAGTAATTACTAAAATAATAAGTATTTTTTTCCACACTGACAAACAAATTATTAATCTGTGCCAAAAAAATTATAAATTTGCAACTTACATCACTAATACAACTAAGTACTACTAACATAATTGAAATTGAAGAGATAGAGCATTTGTTTGTTTGTTGGTTTGTTTGTTTGTTGTTTGGACATCACTGTTATTTTATCGATCTTGTGAAGAAGCACAGTCTTTTATCGGTCCATTGGTTTCTGAGGCAAACTCGAGCTAAAAGCAGCTAAAAGTGGATTCAGGCTTGGAAACGCATGACTCTGTAAATGGTGGTCATTAGTACGTCGCTTGTGTGGATGACTTGATAAACAGTGTTGCAGTTGTGTTCACATATGCCTATGCTACTTCAAGATGCTCATTCTAGGCAATTTTGTCATTTTGAATGGGATTGCCTAGTGACCACTTTTAGAAAAAAAAAAGAAGAAATCAAACAAACTAGTATTCTTGTATTATCTCTCTTTTCTCTCTCACCTTGTCTCACCTTTTGTATGGATTAGGTTTTATCTTTTTTTTTTTTGTTCAATTTTTTGAACCTGTAAAGTTGTACTTTATATCATATAATGGGATGAGAGTATTCCATATAGCCCGTGTTACAGATTTTGTACAAAACTGTGTTTATATGAAAAATGTAACCAGTTCATAGGCTTTGAATGTTGCAATGAAAAAAATTTTTATTTGTAAATGTTGACTATTAGACATTAATGAATAAAGGTTGATTGATGTACAAACGGTTAAAAAAACATATTAACATTCCACTATTAAAAACACTTATAACTCATATTAGTCACAGTGTGAACGATTCGTTGTCATTTAACATTTTCATTTATATTTTTTTGACATTTGGTAGATGTTCTTATTTAGAGTCACATAATTGTCTTATTTACATGGCTGAGCAGTTGAGGTTGTTAGGGCCTTGCTCAAGGGCCCAGAGGAAGCAACTGGGCAGCGCTGGGGTTTAAACTCAAACAGAAGTACAACATTTTTGGAGATTTGTATAATGACTTTCATTAAACTAAGAAAAAAGTTTTAACATTTACTTAATTTAATGAAAACTTAAGGATATAAATAAAAATGGTTTGAAAATATATTAAAGAATATTAAATATATGATCACTATAATATAATATAATATAATAAAAAAATATGATCACTATTGGATTAGACACACAATATATAATCTAGAAGCATTTGCAGCAAAAAATCGAATTGGGGATTCCATGTGAGTACATAGGATTCTGAATTTACTGTAAATACTGGCCTAGGGGCCATGTGAAATTGGCTGAAAATGGATTGACTTTATCATTTAAGACTTTAAAATAATTTTCCCTTGACATGTGAACTTGCACTAGTGTTCTTCAACATTTAACATTTACCAGGTGGTAAAAACAATACATGGCACTTATTTAAAAAAATACTGTATACTGAAATATCTATACTGGATAAAAGAGAATTCGGGCCAGTGGGATAGTTTTCCACAAATTATTCCAAAACATTTGCTCAAAATAAATATAATCAGAATAATTTGATCAAAAACTAATTCCAGGTGTCAAACTTAAATTTAAATCCACCTTGCCAACACTTGTCCAATGTCAGCCATTTCACTGGGGTCAGTACTGGCCCAATTTGGGCCAATTCAAACAAGCAAACAAAAAACCCAACACACTTTTCCATAGTTTCCAAGTTCCCCTTAATCCTGACAAACTTTACTTTTAGCAAACTGTAGCTAATTCATGAACTAAAAGAGGGTGCCAACATTGTCCACTGGGCCAATACTGCGCCACTAATTGATTTCACCTGCATATTAATTCACTGAAATGAAGTTGTGTTAACTTATATTGTGCCAGTTTGGGTTTAATTTCGGCAGGGTCACTGTGAAAAGGACTGCTTTGCCAACACTGACAAAACATTTTACAGTAAGGGTCAACACAAATCTGACAGGTTCTAGACCATATACAGGGAGTGCAGAATTATTAGGCAAATGAGTATTTTGACCACATCATCCTCGTTATGCATGTTGTCTTACTCCAAGCTGTATAGGCTGGAAAGCCTACTACCAATTAAGCATATTAGGTGATGTGCATCTCTGTAATGAGAAGGGGTGTGGTCTAATGACATCAACACCCTATATCAGGTGTGCATAATTATTAGGCAACTTCCTTTCCTTTGGCAAAATGGGTCAAAAGAAGGACTTGACAGGCTCAGAAAAGTCAAAAATAGTGAGATATATTGCAGAGGGATGCAGCAGTCTTAAAATAGCCAAGCTTCTGAAGCGTGATCATCGAACAATCAAGCGTTTCATTCAAAATAGTCGACAGGGTCGCAAGAAGCGTGTGGAAAAACCAAGGCGCAAAATAACTGCCCGTGAACTGAGAAAAGTCAAGCGTGCAGCTGCCAAGATGCCACTTGCCACCAGTTTGGCCATATTTCAGAGCTGCAACATCACTGGGTGCCCAAAAGCACAAGGTGTGCAATACTCAGAGACATGGCCAAGGTAAGAAAGGCAGAAAGTCGACCACCACTGAACAAGACACACAAGCTGAAACGTCAAGACTGGGCCAAGAAATATCTCAAGACTGATTTTCTAAGGTTTTATGGACTGATGAAATGAGAGTGAGTCTTGATGGGCCAGATGGATGGGCCCGTGGCTGGATTGGTAAAGGGCAGAGCTCCAGTCCGACTCAGGCGCCAGCAAGGTGGAGGTGGAGTACTGGTTTGGGCTGGTATCATCAAAGATGAGCTTGTGGGGCCTTTTCGGGTTGAGGATGGAGTCAAGCTGAACTCCCAGTCCTACTGCCAGTTTCTGGAAGACACCTTCTTCAAGCAGTGGTACAGGAAGAAGTCTGCATCCTTCAAGAAAAACATGATTTTCATGCAGGACAATGCTCCATCACACCGTCCAAGTACTCCACAGCGTGGCTGGCAAGAAAGGGTATAAAGAAGAAAATCTAATGATATGGCCTCCTTGTTCACCTGATCTGAACCCCATTGAGAACCTGTGGTCCATCATCAAATGTCGATTTACAAGGAGGAAAACAGTACACCTCTCTGAACAGTGTCTGGGAGGCTGTGGTTGCTGCTGCACGCAATGTTGATGGTGAACAGATCAAAACACTGACAGAATCCATGGATGGCAGGCTTTTGAGTGTCCTTGCAAAGAAAGGTGGCTATATTGGTCACTGATTTGTTTTGTTTGGTTTTGAATGTCAGAAATGTATATTTGTGAATGTTGAGATGTTATATTGGTTTCACTGGTAAAAATAAATAATTAAAATGGGTATGAATTTGTTTTTTGTTAAGTTGCCTAATAATTATGCACAGTAATAGTCACCTGCACACACAGATATCCCCCTAAAATAGCTAAAACTAAAAACTACTTCCAAAAATATTCAGCTTTGATATTAATGAGTTTTTTGTGTTCATTGAGAACATGGTTGTTGTTCAAATTAAATCCTCAAATAAAATTAATCCTCAAAAATACAACTTGCCTAATAATTCTGCACTCCCTGTATAGTAATACCAACTGTTAGAAGTGAACATTCAAAATGTCTACTTAAATACAAAGATATGTAAATAATAACATTAACATAAAATCACTGATAAATATCTTTAGTTTCAATAATGAAGCTTTTTTCCCACAAAAATGCCATTTTTTATTTCCTAGTATCAGTGACCGTCAGGGCCAGCAAGGCCTTCTCTGCTGGCCTAAACTCTATAAGATGACTGCCTTACATTTTAATATATTTTTGTCCATTAATAAATATCAAATTATTCCCAATATTCCATTCTCTTCACTCTATGTGTGAGTTTTAATCTAGGTTTGAGTTTCTATCTAATCGGATTTGAGCGGTCACAGGGGGAATTGCCAAAAGGACAGCACTGTAAACACTGCAGATGTCATATTTATTTACATTTCTGTTGCTTAAAGCTGCTTCTTTAACCAGTCAGACTGCGACCTGATCTCTCGCAGGCCTGTCCGATTTTGTCTAAATAGGTCACCATTTTCACATCCTTTTATTGGATGGTCAGAGAGCAGACTAGTCAGCTGTGCCCCCACATCTGCTGCAAAGTGCACAAGCTTAAATAGATGTGTGTGGGGTTAATAGCTGGAGGGTTTTTTCATTCCACAAAAAGGCTGACAGAGGGGGAGAAATGTATTTGCTTGCAGATACACAAGGACATTCACAAGACGGACTTTTCAGAAAAGCTGGACATCGTAAGGCCAAATCGGTTCAAAACAGTTAAGATTTTTCATGAACCATTTATCATTTTTATTCCTTGTAGAATTTGCACAGAAATACACATTTTGCAATCATTTTAACTACCCAGGAAAACCTTACTGCATGAAAAAACAATGCATAAAATACACAGAATCATTTTATGAGGTGAAAATTGATGCTTCTGCTAAAGATGATGTATGCAGGTGGTGAAGCTGTGGCTGCAGTGAAAGGAGACTTGTTGAATTGTATTTATTGGGTTTCTTGCTTTAGTCTCGCCGTATGAGATACCTGTCTGTGATGCAGCCCTCTGTTTTTCTGCATTTCTGTATAATATTCTATAACTGTGTCATAATGATGGTAATGATGGTAAACTGACTCAAGAAGGACATCGCTGAAGGCCTAGGAGGGAAATGCACGACCTGCTATTGCATCGTATATACAGTATGTGATGTGATGTGATTACATAATAGTGATGGGTCGTTCATGAACAAGTCTTTAATGTGACACAATGTGAATGAGTGGTCTCGAAGATCTTTGTAAGGTTATGTACAGGAAACAGTATGGAGTAATTAATCTCATACTTCCTCTGTAGCGTCTCCTATAGACGCTATATGATGCAATAGATCAGGGTTTTTTTGTTGTTGTCAGAATTGTGACAATATTGTTACAAGACACTACACAATACAGCATATCATTTTTTTTGTCTGAATCTTGACATTATTGTTACAATAATCATAGGAGTTGAGTGACAAAAAAGAACTAACAACATGGGCCAAAAGCAATGAGAGGTGAGATATTTATGAATTTTTATCATAATTTATCCTTAGCTGCATATTTTCATTATTGGACCAATGCAAAATGTAGACGTGTGTATGTGGACTTAACTTTATGCCTTAAAATAAAGATCCGTTCATGCTAATGAAAAGATTCAAAGAACCAAATCACTAAAATGATCCGATCTTCCAATCGTTGCCGGGTTAAACTTGGTGTGCTTTAGGACCGCGCGGACAAGCATGTAGGAAAGCGGTGGCGTGGACCCGGATGCGGATCAGAGTGTAGGTGAGTGGGGTGAGAGTGGACCCGGAGAGAGACACTGCACACTCTGTGGACATTGTGTCGTCTTTTTCTCCTGCTGTGAGCAGTTTTAATAATAGCTATATGATCGCGGTGAACGAATGAGCCACAGTGGTTAAATATTATGACACTTAGCATAGTATTAGCAAAAGAAACACCAGCATGGCTGGTTCCGACACGTGCCGCTAATGTGTGACACACTCGGGGGTCACCTCAAAAATGTTCCCGCATCATGTATACACAAGATTCACATGTTAGAGATCTGCAGTACAAGTGAAAAGTTTGCACAAAGCCTCTTCTTCAGTGGATCTTTATTATTTTCAGCATTGTACATTACAATGTAAAACTTGTACATGTAAAACATCTATACTAGGAATGAACATGTATACAATTGTGGAGGAACCAAAAAAAGAAAGTGTTAAACAACCCAGAACATGTTTCATATTTTCTGATTGTCCAAATATCTCCATTCAGCTTTAATAAACTTATGGCACTCTCTCATCAATCATTTATTCCACTGAAATGTCACTACTTAGGTATTGGAATAAATGTGCGTACAGTAGATTTTTGTTGTGACGGCACCAAGATCCAGTGTTATTTCCTATTTTGCATGTTGTCTGTTTCCTCTTAGTTCTCCAGTTTTCCCACAACTCTCAAGAACATGCTGCTTGGTGGACCTGCTGGTCTAAATGACCTTTAGGTAGCTCTTGGTCTTTCTTTACTGGGACCGTCCTCTTGAGAGCCTGTTTCATCATAGCGTTTGATGGACTGCACTTGGGGATAAGTTTTTAGGATTTTTTGGATTGACTGACGTTCATTTCTTAAATTAATGATGGACGGCCTTTTCTATTGACTCATTTTATTGAATTTTTTTATTTTTTTATTTTTTTATTATTTTTTTACAGTAGTTGCACTAATGGGACTATTGACTGTACTCACCCTTTCCTCTGCCCAAAATTGATGGTCTAAATCCCATTAAGAAGATTAGAAATGTGACCAGGAATATCTGTGAATTAAAAATCATTCCAGGTGACTACCTTGTGAATTTGAATAGAGAATGGCATGGGTGTGCCTCAACTACTGTACAAATCCATTTTATGGCAAGAAACACTCTGTGTCCATCATTAATGAAGCTTAGTCAAAAGTGAAAAGTATCACAAACTTAAAATTTATACCTAAGTTCAGTCTCCAAAACCATCATAACAACGCTATTTAAAAAACATCATTTGTTTTCCAACAGAACAATGACCCCAAACAAACCTCTAGGTTATGTAAGAGCTATTTGTCCGAATAGGAGGATGATGTAGTGATGCATATTAGATGACCTGGCCTCTACAATCATCCATCTGAATCCAGGTAAGATGGTTTGGGATGTGTTGGACTGGGTTTGATATTTTGGAATGAGGTGGACTGGGTTTGATGGTTAGGATGAGTTGAATTGGGTTTGATGGTTTGGGATGAGTTTGACTGGGTTTGATATTTTGGAATTAGTTGGCCTGGGTTTGATGGTTTTGGATGTGTTGGACTGAGTTTGATGGTTTGGGATAAGTTGAATTGGGTTTGATGGTTTGGGATGAGTTGGACTGGGTTTGATATTTTGGAATGAGGTGGACTGGGTTTGATGGTTTTGGATGAGTTGGACTGAGTTTGATGGTTTGGGATGAGTTGGACTGAGTTTGATGGTTTTGGATGAGTTGAATTGGGTTTGATGGTTTGGGATGAGTTTGACTGGGTTTGATATTTTGGAATTAGTTGGCCTGGGTTTGATGGTTTTGGATGTGTTGGACTGAGTTTGATGGTTTGGGATGAGTTGGACTGAGTTTGATGGTTTGGGATGAGTTTGACTGGGTTTGATATTTTGGAATGAGTTCGACTGGGTTTGATGGTTTTGGATGAGTTGGACTGGGTTTGATGGTTAGGATGAGTTGGATTGGGTATGATGGTTTGGGATGAGTTGGACTGGGTTTGATATTTTGGAATGAGTTGGACTGGGTTTGATGGTTTGGGATGAGTTGGACTGAGTTTGATGGTTTGGGATGAGTTGGATTGGGTTTGATGGTTTTGGATGAGTTGGACTGGGTTTGATATTTTGGAATTAGTTGGCCTGGGTTTGATGGTTTTGGATGTGTTGGACTGAGTTTGATGGTTTGGGATGAGTTGGACTGAGTTTGATGGTTTGGGATGAGTTTGACTGGGTTTGATATTTTGGAATGAGTTCGACTGGGTTTGATGGTTTTGGATGAGTTGGACTGGGTTTGATGGTTAGGATGAGTTGGATTGGGTATGATGGTTTGGGATGAGTTGGACTGGGTTTGATATTTTGGAATGAGTTGGACTGGGTTTGATGGTTTGGGATGAGTTGGACTGAGTTTGATGGTTTGGGATGAGTTGGATTGGGTTTGATGGTTTTGGATGAGTTGGACTGGGTTTGATATTTTGGAATGAGTTGGACTGGGTATGATGGTTTGGGATGAGTTGGACTGAGTTTGATGGTTTGGGATGAGTTGGACTGGGTTTGATGGTTTTGGATGAGTTGGACTGAGTTTGATGGTTTGGGATGAGTTGGACTGGGTTTGATGGTTTGGGATGAGTTTTACTGGGTTTGATGGTTTGGGATAAGTTGGACTGAGTTTGATGGTTTGGGATGAGTTGGACTGGGTTTGATGGTTTGGGATGAGTTTTACTGGGTTTGATGGTTTGGGATAAGTTGGACTGAGTTTGATGGTTTGGGATGAGTTGTACTGGGTTTGATAGTTTGTGATGAGTTGGAAAAGCAGCCAACAACTATTTAACAACTCTGTACTCTTATAAGTTGGTTGGAAAACCATTGTAGGTGTCAGAAGCTGTCATTAAAGCAAAAGGTGGCTACATCAAAGAAACATTCTGGGTTATTTAACGTTTTTGCTCACTACATAATTCCATATTTATTCTTTCATAATTTCAATGTCCTGAGTATTTATAAACAATGTTAAAAAACATAAAGAATGAATGAATAAGACATTGAAGAAGAAGGTACAGTACGTCTAGACTTTTGACTGGTATTGTATACATGCATGCAGGAGTGAATTGAGAGTTTGAATTCTCACACAGTGGCTGTGTGCAACAAAATAGTGTTTTACATAAATAATAATAATAATTCTCTTATCACCTTGTAGACACAATGCCATCCTCCTACAGCAATGTAATAAAAGTAATTAAACCACAGTGATTATTCCAACCCCTGATCTATTGGGTACCATCCTGCCCTGTACATTGTACGCGTTCCCTATTCATTAGCTTTAAAAACTTAAAACAAATAATTTGCTTCAGAGCAGGAAACAATATGCATGACCGGGTGTTCCATGACCAGAGTTCAAAACCTGTCTACAAAACAATAGCAGTATATTTTAAGAGCGGCATATAAAGATGAATGAAGGAGTTTTGGGATTCTGAACCTGGAAATCTGGTTGATTTTATTTCTAGTAGTAAGTGTGCATGCTGTAAGTGTGAATCAGTTTAAAGGGGAGCAGTAGCTGGTGCAATTGTAGCATTTAAATGACATCATATATGTGCAAGTGGAAAGTGTATGAAGTGCAAGTGTTGTTTTTTTCATGTTGTCCGGGTCAGCATACAAATCATCTTTCATTGGCTTGAAAAATATTATGTAATTCCAATAGATTATTGTGTTTATTTATTTATGTTATTACCAAGTAACCGTTAAATTAGAAAAAAAACATGACATAACATCTGTATTAGAATTGCATCAACTGTGTTTTGTTTTTACAATCATGAAAATGAGTACATGCTCCTTTTCTGTGTCTTTCTGTGTCTCATGTGCTGGTACGTTTTTGTTGCTTTCACCAACCTGAAACAAGAATCTGGAATATTACAGGTTCTTCAATTATATCGTAAGGTTCACTTATGCAGTCTTCCTAACAGAATTAGCAAGAACAACTCCAAAGGAGGAGAAGGAGAGAAGGGAGACGTCTACAAAGACGGCAGGGAAAGGAGAAGTGGAGGAGAGTGGAGGTTCGGGTTGGTACTTTAAATGTGGGTACTATGACTGGTAAAGGGAGAGAGGTAGCTGATATGAGAGGAGAAAGGTAGATGTGTTGTGTGTTCAGGAGACCATGTTCTATCGAGACATGGTTCTATAAGAGAAATGGTGTAGGGGTGATCCTGAAGGAAGAGTACAGTAAGAGTGTATTGGAGGTGTTTCTGATAGGGTGATGAACGTGAAGCTGGAAGTTGAAGGGGTGATGAAAATTCTGGAGTGAGTTAGATGAAGTGGTAGAAGGTGTACCTAGGAATGAACGATTGGTGATTGGGGCAGACTTTAATGGGCATGTAGGTGAAGGGAACAGAGGTGATGAGGAGGTGATGGGTAGGTATGGCTTTAAGGAGAGAAATGTGGAAGGGCAGATGGTGGTAGATTTTACTAAAAGGATGGATAGGGTAAGGGTTAGATGGAGGAAGTATTTTGAGCAGCTGATGAACGAGGAAAATGAGAGAGAGAAGGTTGGATGATGTGGAGATGGTGAAGCAGGAAGTCGATAGGATTAGTAAGGAGGAAGTGAGAGCAGCGATTAAAAGGATGAAGAGTGGAAAGTTAGTTGGACCAGATGACATACAGGTAGAAGCGTGGAGATGTTTAGGAGAAATGGGAGAGTTTTTAACAGGATTTGGAGAAGGAGTGTGCTGGTACTGATCTTTAAGAATAAGGGAGATGTGCAGACCTGCAGTAACTACAGGGGAATAAAGTTGGTCAGTCACACTGTGAAGTTATGGAATAGAGTAGTGTAAGCGAGGCTGAGAGAAGAGGTGACCATCTGTGAGCAACAGTATGGTTTTATGCCGAGGAAGAGCACCACAGACGCATTATTTGCTTTGAGAATGTTGATGGAGAAGTATAGAGAAGGACAGAAGGAGTTTCACATTGTGTTCACATTGAGTTTCACAATTTCACATTGTGTGTTTGTGGATTTAGAGAAAGCGTACGACAGGGTGTCAAGAGAGGAGTTGTGGTATTGTATGAGGAACTCAGGTGTGTCAGAGAAGTATGTGAGGGTGGCGCAAGACATGTATGAGGACAGTCCGACAGCAGGGAAGTGTGCAGTAGGAATGCCAGACTGGTTTATGGTGGGGGTTGGACTGCATCAAGGATCGGCTCTAAACCCCTTTCCGGTTTGCAGTGGCGATGTACAGATTGACGGACGAGGTCAGACAGGAGTCTCCATGGACTATGATGTTTGCGGATGATATTGTGATTTGTGGTGAGTGTAGGGGGCAGGTTTAGAAGAGCCTGGAGAGGTGAAGGTATGTGCTGGAGAGAAGGGGAATGAAAGTCAGTAGTAGTAAGACAGAATACATGTGTGTGAATGAGAGGGAGGGCACTGGAGTGGTGCGGTTGCAGGGAGAAGAGGTGGAGAAGTTGGAGGAGTTCAGGTACCTGGGGTCAACAGTGCAAAGTAATGGAGAGTGTTAGAGAAGTGAAGAAAAGAGTGCAAGCAGGGTGGAGTGGGTGAAGAAGGTGGTAGGTGGAGGTGGTAGCTCAGTGGTTAAGGCATTGGGCTTTGGATCAGAAGATCACAGGTTTAAATCCCACCACCACCAAGCTGCCACTGCTGGGCCCTTGAGCAAAAGCCCTAAAAAAAACCCCCTCCCCTGCTCAGTTGTAAGTCGCTCTGGATAAGGGTGTCTGCCAAATGCCGCAAATGTAAATGTAAATGTAAGAAGAGTGATAGCAGGAGTGATTTGTGATAGAAGAGTATCTGCGAGAGTGAAAGGGAAAGTTTATAGGACTGTGGTGAGACCTGCAATGTTGTATGGTTTAGAGACAGTGGTATTGAGTAAAAGACAGGAGGTGGAGCTGGAGGTAGCAGAGCTGAAGATGTTGATGTTTTTGTTTGGATTGACGCCGATGTACAGGATTAGAAACGAGTTTATTAGAGGGACAGCGCATGTAGGACGTTTTGGAGACAAGGTGAGAGAGGCGTACATGGGGTATATCGGTAGAAGAAGGCTGAGGAAGAACTTCAAAACAGTCCTAGCAGTACGTGTGGAGGTAACTGTACACAATTGCAGTTTTCAGTTGTAAAGAAGTAATAGCAAAATGTTTTTAAACACTCTGAATAAAACCTGAGCGGTTTAAAATCTGCTACAATGCTAATCTTTAAAACTTTGTAGACATTTAACCATAAGTTGTGTAATGCAGTTTTTGAACACCCCATTCCACATTTAGTCTTAATTTACAGGTAGGTTATAGGTAATAATTACCTCCAAGACCCTACACTTGGTCTGATGAGAAACAATAGTATATACACTGTATGGATACAAATTTGCTGTTATAATAAACTCCATTCTCTCTGGAAGATGTTCCTCTAGATTTTGGAGAGCGTGTGTGAGGAGATTTGTGCTCATTCAGCCACACGAGTGTAAGTAAAGTCAGTTACAGATGTAGGTGAGGTGAGGAGGCCTGGGGTGCAGTCAGTGTTCACATTCATCCCAAAGGTGTTCAATAATGTTGAGGTCAGAGTTCTATAGCAGATCACTCAATATCTTCCTCTCCATCTCATTTAATCCATATCTTTTTAGATTGCACAGGGGTATTGTCATGCTGGAACAGGTTTGGGTCTCCTAGTTTAAGTGAAGGGAAAAGTAAATGCATCTTACGCAATCGTGTGTCCTCAATTTGTTGGTAACATTTTGGGGAAGAAGCACATACAGTATTGGTGGAAAAGCCAGGTTTCCGAATACTTTTGATCATTTAGTGCAGCTTTCAACAGAAGGATAGTACAGGATATTATCAAGCAGTTAGAAGTACAGTAGTGCTGCTGTTGAAATAGTTAAAAGGTAATAAGAAAAAATGGGAAAAAAGGATTTGAAAAAAAAAGTGATTTTCTTCACTCGTAGGTCTGCCATCGTATAATCCTATTACACATCCACTATTTGAGGCCGACTTAGTTATGTATCCAACATTATATTTGCAAATGAAGCCACAGGGTTGGGGGGTGCGGGGGGTGGTAGGTTAATTGCATAGTTGATTTCAGCATTTAAACAGAGCAGACCCTCTGCTGCAATGTCTCCAAGGTGATAAGGGTAATTTCAAGAGGAATTCATGCCAAATGAGCCGAACACATTACAGATCACTGATGTCACAGTGATGCCTCGGTCCCGACCTGGAATTCATGAAATCGCTTTTAATCACTAGTCGAGGAGCAGAAAATTGGAAGTAGAACGATAGACACACGTTTCACTTAACGTGCTCTAATTGCAGATGTGTGCGGTGGCGTGTTAGGGTTCAATCTGTCAGCCTCTTGCTGGTGTGTGCTCCATGTGGCTGGAAGAAATTCGGATTCTGTCACAAATATTATTACAGTTTTTCTCAGTTGCTTTGGAGCTTTTCTCAGATCACAGATCTCAGATTCTTCACCTCCACATGTAGTCACCTGTGCACATCATAAAAGCAATTCTCGTTGATCAAGTTTGCGAATGCTTTGGTACATTCATTTCATTGTTTTGTTGAAGTGCCTGCTGTTTTCTACATGAGTAGTTTTTTTATGTTGATCAAAATATATAATACTGGTTTCACCTCAATAGTCTTTACCCTCAAAACATCTCAGCATCAGGTTATTGCATAAGTCATGGAATGATGCAAAATGGTTGAACCAGTTGTTATCATCTGTCATCTAAAATTTCATCAATTTTTTGCTGAATGTAAAGTGATGAATCGTGCAGATGAATCTACAATTCTGATGATTCGAAGAACCGTAAGTCGAAGCATCGTAGCGCGGAGACTACCTGTGCTCTCAAATATGCGACTATGAAATCCGACACTAATTAGATTTAGTACTAAGTTAATATTTTATAAACCAGTTCGGTCCACATCTTAGCGGGTGGGCTCGCTAAGGTGGGTTGTATTAATACAAAGAGACTATTTTCAGTAATATCCTGGGAGCAAAAAAAAAAAAAATTTTGTGTCATGTGTTTGCTGTGAGGAAAGCAGGAATATTTCTCACCAGGCTCTGGAAAGCGCTTACTGTTCGAGCGGCTTGACAGATGGTGCTTGGTAGGGTTCTCCATATATCAGCGCAGATAATTTAGCACTGCTTTCAAGCTCTTTCCCCTATTCGCTTTCTTGCGAGATGAGAAAAACTTCACGTAGCGAGTTGTTTAATGAAGAGAAACACAATGTCAGTCTTTACCATAGACCTGCGTGAAGGAGGGAAAAAGGAAATGTTGAATCTGGTTGGTGCCAACGTTCACCAGAGCCAAAGCACAGCCATGGTGGCAGCCCTTCTGTTGAGCTCCTCGCTTCAGCTTTTTCGCAGCAGGACGCTCTCAGATTTCAGAGATCTCCATCCTGGCAGTTTGTTATTATCCTCTCAGCTCCAGCAGCCCTTCGGAAGCCGGTATCCTCGAGCGCATCAGGAGGCTTAACACGAGCCTGCATGGGGGCTTTATAAGAAAAAAAAAGATTATTACCTCTGTATAGTATTTGTCTCAAAACAACTTTGAGTAACGGATTTCACTGGAAAGTGGGTTTCAAATGTTCGCATGCTCCTGATGTGACGGAATCTAGTGTTTTAGGGTTTCGAGTGTGCCAGATCTCCATCACCATCACGGCCAGATTTAGTTAAATATTTACTAAGCCATTACTAGTTACACAGTTCAACATCTGACAACATCTGACAACTTCTATTTAAATTCATGAACCGGTTTCTGGTTTATATCAAAATAATACAATGCCATGATTTTGCAGTACTTTTTAAAATATTGTCATTTTTTTTAATTGTACAATGGTTAATTCTTTTTTTAACAAAACTTATTTCTCTTAGTAGGCAATAAAGAAAAGTATTGTCGATTTACAAAAGATTTGCAGATCAAATCTTATACAGCGATAAGTATCATGTGTGTTGGATTCATCGTAGTGCTATGGCATGATACCCAGCCCTACTTGTTATAATACACTGTTTCTATAGTTTCTGTGGCTGCTCCCTTCCTGTCAACTATAGCGATACGGATTCTTTTGCGTTTTAGGTCCAGCTTCAAGCTGAAATATGTAGAGCAGTAAAGTAGAACATAGCTTTAGAAAATTTAATAAAATGTAAAACACACACATTTACTGTATTATACATGTGTATTACTTAAATGGGGTCTAAACTGTTTAAATAAATGTGTCCATTTATTGAATTTTATTTAAACAATTTAATTTGTGCCATTTGAATAAATATAATAAATTAGAGTATTGCATCAATTTGATTTATTCAATTTTGTATTTGTATCTTTTTAAATCAGGCATTTTATTTAAAATTTATTTAAAAAATGTAAACTGTTGATGTTCACAAATGTTAATAATAATAATAATAATAAACTGCGTTAATTAAAAAACAAGCAATTTTATGTTTTGCGTTTCTTCCCCCAAACCTTAACGAAATTGAACGGAACCGTGACTTTAAAACCGAGGTACGTACGTTAAACCCCAAATATATAGAACAATCTGTAAATATGTAAAAGTTGAGGCTTCATGCAATTCAGATGCTTCAAATGATTCGGTGTTGAGCCACAATAATTTTGACACTTATTGACCCTTAAAATAAAAAAGCTTCTGCTCTACCAGTAGTGTCATTAAAATGAAGTAAACAGACATTTGTTGTCCCTCACTTAGCATTTAATTGGTTTATTTGAGCTGGCAGAACAAAGGCCAGTTGTAATTATCAAGTCTCTTCTACAGCACAGTAAGTTACACAGCAATCACTCTGTCCAGCTTGCAAAATCTTTATATTTTTAATGAATGTTAAAAGTCTGTTTGGGGATTTCATAAAGACCATGTCCTCTGTTTGAATTTATAATCAGGCGAAAGCAGTGCGCTGAGAGACTACATGAAAGACTGCAGTTCAGTTCTCTTTCAGAAATCATTAGTACTGTAAATGAGGATTCAAACAACAGAGCCATTCGGAGTATGAAGTACCTCCTCGGAATTCATCTTGTTTTATGCCATGTTTATATCACAGTAATTGTCAAAGAGTTTGTGCACATTATAGTGTAGAGATGAGCAAAATGTACTCCTCAGAATGGATCGTAATATTTTTGAATGATCACGTGAAATGCATAAGTCAAAGTAGTCCAAGTAGCGCATATATGTTGTTGTTGTTTTTTCAAAACTTCGGCGTAATAGTCGCATAACACCGAAACGAGCAGTGATTTGTGTCCCACTGATGAAAAGACTTTTACCCAGCAGTCCATTGGTTACATATTGTTTATACAGTAGGAAAAACTCATTAACGCAGGAATAGACATACAGAGCCAACAGAAGGACAGTACAGCTACCATTATTCTGGGGTGTTTTTATTATATTTTTTTGTATGTATTTTATTATATTATATATCTCTGATCATTTCATGAGGATTTTGAATAATGCTTACTTTTATATAATACTGTACAAACGAAAATGTAATTGAATGGGTACTGTGTCGAAAGAAAGGTGCTTTCTTTATGTCACATATACATTACAGCACAGTGAAATTTCATCGCATATCGCAGCGATTTGTTAGGGTTCAGCTATGATACATCATCCCTGAAGCTGTATCATGAGGGCCTTGCTCAAGGGCCCCAAAAGTCTAAAGCCTTAACCACTGAGCTACCACTCAGATGCGGTTAATATCACAAAAACTACACAACTACAGATACACAGGCAGAATAAAAATAATACAATTCACATATATCATTTGGACACAAATATTTATTAATTTTATAATGTACAGTATCACATGACTTATGTTATATATTAAGTATTATATGTACGAGGTGGTATAAAGAATTTTGGAGACTCGCTCTGTTTCCAAGAAAGTACTTAATTTATCTACGTTTACACACAACCACCTTTAAAATAGTCCCCTTTCACAGCAATGCAGCGCTCCCAGTGTTCCTGCCACTTCTGAAAAGTGTCCTGGAAGTCTGTCAAGCACCTTCTGCTGTTTACACTGGATCTCAGCAATCGTGCCAAAATGGCAACCTTTGAGCTGAATCTTCATCTTCGGGAAAAGGGCAGAGTCCGCACCAGCCAAATCTGGCGAGTAGGGTGGGTTTGGAACGATTGTTCTCTGACAATCGTCATGCACAAGTTGCTGAATGGTTTAGACTTTTTCGGGGGGTTGAGCTCGTTGAAGGTCTTCCTGATCTCTCGTCGTCACTCTGAAGCGCACGTGCCACTCAAAACACCTCGAACGACTCGTCGCAGCATCGCCGTATGTCCAACGTATGCCTTGTCAAACGTTTCTGAGGCAGATTCAGTTTCATGCAAAATTTCTCGCGTGCTCTTTTATCCCAACTTTCTGTCCATAATGAAATCTCTTGGGTCCTTTAACAAGGCCCTAATGTCTCAGTGCTCCCGGGGTACTGTATCATGGCTGCCCGTGCACTCTGACCCCAACTTCCTGCTTTTTCAGCTTCCAAACATTGCTGGGATATGCAAAGAAAAATGTTTTACTGTGCTATGACGTCCACGTGAAGCAAAAATTGACCTTTACCTTTAGAGTTGTGCAGTCGCTTTTACAGTGTTATGGACGTTATCAGTGAGCGTGTCTCTGTCTATTTGCAGGACATGGCTCAGACAGCTGGACTCGGACGGAAATATTTAAAAGCCTTCGTGAGTGGGTTCTTTGTAGCCGTCCCTGTCACAGTGACGGTGTTAGACCGACTCGCTTACGTGGCACGGGTGGAAGGAGCCTCCATGCAGGTGAGTGTAAATCAGATTTTACAAAGGAGATTTTATAACTTGAGTATTTTCTGCTTCAGTAATCAGTATGTATATTTGAAAGCAAATAATTGCTCAGTAAGTTGAATTCAATTTGGTTGTTGGTAAACAGATGAGCAGTAATGCAGATGTTTTTGCCCTCCACATTTCATTCTCCTCTGCTTTTTCATTCATTTTTTAATCTTTTTTTTTCATGAATGGTTCTTTCCTTCCTGTTCAGCCAATAAGTCGTTAAAAAAAAGGAAATAAAAACAAAACGTGAGCTCCTTGGACGTTGCTGAAAGCTGACACCGGGTCAGAATGAGAGAGGATGTCTGAATAAAAGTGATAGAGCATCCATCTGTGACAGAGATAAATTCCCCAGCCTCGAGCTCTCGTCAGGTTATTTATTTTGGGAAAAAAGCGGATAAGAGATATTTCTGTCAATTACCCCGGCAAGCGTGAAATGACTCTCGGAGATCTGGCTTAATGATGCGCCGGATGCCTGTGTGTCATATCAGCGCGCTCTCATGCTCGAGAGTCTGTCGTCACACCCAAGTTGTTCCATAAACTGTCACAAAGAGGAAAGCAAACTATTCTTCTTTCAGCGATTCGTTAGTATGCGCCATGTGGGTGGTTTGGACTCAGGTAAAACATTGTGGTTTTAACTCCATTGGAAGTTTCAGTTTTTAGAAGACACTTTTAAGTCTCGTTCTCTCAGATCTGCCTCGTCTCGCCTTCTTTCTGTTCCTTCTGCTCGTCTCGTCACCATGGGGCATAGGGCTTTCTGCTGCTCCGACCACCCCGGCTCTGGAACTCTTTACCTCCAGACATTAGAAACACTGACTCTGTATGTTTTTAAATCTAGACTCAAGTCTCACCTGTTTGAGATTGCATACTCTTCCTTTCTCCACGCTTTCTAAATCTTATTGGCCAGTTACACAGTCACACTCTTATGAAGGCTTTTATAACTGCTTTGTATACGTCGTAAGCTGTATGAGTTGATTCTAGATGCTGTTAATCGTGCTTGCCTTGTAACTTATTGTGCGGTGTCATTGAGTGTTAAAAATTCACCTAGCAATAAAATGTATTATTATTCTTATTATACTCTTGCGTTAAAGCAGCAGTTAGTCGTTTTAAAAGCGGCCTCTGTTGACAGAATGTGAATGATAGACAGTATGTTCGAAAAACAGTGATTTATAATGTCACCATGCAGTGGACTTGCCTAGTTTTGTATTAGATTTAATTTTGTCACTGTGTGGAGTATAATGAAATGCAGTAAGGTTACTTAAAAAAAAGGTAAAAAAAAAACCGTTTCTGGCCCAGAAATTAGCTCCACCCCATTTTGGATTCGAGCAGCTAATTTCTGCTACTGATATATTAAATTTTTTTTTTTAAAATACTTGTGTGTGTGTGTGTGTGTGTGTGTGTGTGTGTGTGTGCTCGGTCCTGTTCATGACACCGCTGAAACAAAGTGGCGAGAGTGTGCTAAAAGCCTTGTTTCTAATCTTTCCATCAGCCCTCGCTGAACCCTGAGGGAACCTTGTCGTCAGACGTCGTACTTCTGAACCGCTGGAGTGTGAGGAACTATGAGGTGCAGCGGGGGGACATCGTATCAGTCGTGTGAGTAACTGATTAAACTCGCTCTGAGGAAGTGCGCGACGCAACAGTGCTACATCACAGGCATTTATACTGAGACACTTTTCACCAAGTTAAACTTTTCAAAACAATCAGCCATTCCAGTGTACACTATATGGACACAAGTATTGGGACACCTGACTTTTCCAGATATACAGTATGTGGTCTGTCCCCAGATTTTTTCTGTAAAGGTGGAGGCACACAATTGTATAGGAAATTTTTCCCTTACTTGAACTAGGAGACCCAAATATGTTTCCACATGACAATGCTCCTGTTCACAAAGCCAGCTCCATTAAGATATGCTTTCATGGGTTGGAGTAAAAGATCTCCTGCTATAGAGCCCTCAACTCAAACCTATTGAACACCATTGGGATAAATTGGAAAACTGACTGTGCCCCAGGCCTCCTCACCTCACCTTTGGCTGATGACCACAGATGTCCACAAGTACACTCCAAAATCTAGTGGAACATCTTCCCGGAAGAGTGCAATGCTCAGAAAGCACATACCATACTTGTAACCAGGTGTCCGCAAACTTTTGGCAATATAGTGTACATCGTTAGCTTTTTCTGCTTCAATTCTTTTGGTCCACATTTAGAGTTTTGATGATGGAATACATTAAATGATTCGGAATTTATCGGAAATCATTCAAAATGTATTCAGAATCTCGGCCTGAGACGTCTTGAGACGTATGTTAGCGATGTTTTTATTAGCTGAATTAAGAGAGAAATTTGAAATATACAGTGGTGTGAAAAAGTGTTGTTTTCCCTCAATAATAAAAACCTTCATTTAAAAACTGCATGTTGTGTTCACTTGTGTTACTTTTACTAATATTTATATTAGTTTGATGATGATGCCAGACACAGGAACAGTTTCTTGTATTTCTGCACAGCTGAATGTATAGTTTTATTCATATCTGTACTTTAAGAGTCACTAACAGCTAGAACCAAATTCCTCGTGTGTGTCAACACACTTGGCCAATATACCGGATTCAGATTCTGATTCTGATGCTCTAAAACATTAAAGTGTGACAAACATGCAAAAAAATAAGAAATCAACACTTTTTCTCACCACTGTAGGTGGTAAAATTCAACCTATTGGATTCCAGAGTGATGATCAGATTGAACATCAGATGATAGATGAAAGCAAATGTATTTATCAAACAGTTATGATATGAGCTGAGTCAGCCATTTTGTTTGTGTGTGTGTGTGTGTGTGAGAGAGGGAGAGAGAGAGAGTAAGACACAGGGAATGAAATGGTCTTACTCGGAGTCTCATTCCCTTCCCAATTTCCTGCTTTGTGCCCTGATTGTGATTTGAGAAAAGAATCCTGGCTGCAGGAGAATACCTCAGGGACACTTTCACACCGAGTGGTCACCTCCGTGTGCAGGCCACACACACACCTCTCAGAGCCAGGAGACGAGCACATCTGCGCTCTCATTCATTTAGCAGTTCACATCCAACAGCCTGTCGGCATTACTGTGCTGTGAGTCAGGCACTGCAGGCAATTAACTCCACTCCAATTAGCCGAGTACGCTCTCGTCTGGACCACCGAGGGAGGCCACAAGTATTAGCTTTCAAATTTCTCATTGATCAAGTACAGGGCCGACTGTGCTCTCTGTTGTTGTCTGGCATTTTTTTTTTTCCCCCTCTCGTTTGTAAATGCTAAAAAGCACCTTCCGATGATCTTGTCTGCTGTGGGGGCAAACTGTGCCCAAGTATGTGTGTATTAGCTGCATTTGTCCGCATTGTATATTTTGAAACGTGTAGGTTGTTGCTTAGATGAGAATGCAGTCGAATCTTATACTATATTCTACACATTATATTATAGTGTTTAAGGTCTAAGTTGCATAGGAAGTCTAGGTGGCGTCCTTGATAATACTTTGTCTTGAGCGAGCAATATTACTCGGTCTGTGTACTTCCATCTTACGTCTCAGTCCGTTCCTTTACATCCAATTCCACAGTTATTCGATTGATTATATTGATTATTTTAACTCACAAACTCCTTCATAATCTTCAGTTGCTCCAGAACTCAGCTCCCTTTATAATCATTAGAACCTTCTCCATTGAGCATATCTCCCCTGTTCTCTATCTTCTACACCGGCTTCCTGTTAAATATCGAGTTGAGTATAAGATTCTGCTTCTTACTGCTCTTCATAATCTTACACCTTGATATCTCTGGGTTAGCAGAAAGCATACTCTTAGATCTTCTTCCTCTGATTTCCTTGTTGTATCTTCTGTTCATGTAGTCACTATGGGGTATAGGGCATTTAGCTGGGCTGCTCCTCATTATGGAATTCTCTTCCACAGTGTATGTCTTAAAACTCATTTGTTTAAATGAGCTTTTTCTGATCAGTTTTAACCGCTAAACAGCTGTTATTTGTTTTATCGATGTCTTGGTTTTTATGACTATCACTCAATTGTACAGTGTCCTTGAGTGGTTTGAGAGAAAAATGTATTTTATTGTCATTATTAATTAATTTAAAAAAGTGAGTTATTGTTGAATTGCAGTTGTAAATCACTTCTGGGTTACAGAAGAATAATCCACTTTAAAATTGTTACTGTAACTTGTATTTATGGCATTTTGTAAGGAAGGCTGGGGTCAGAGCGCTAGGTCAGCCAAAAATACAGAACTTTGGAGCACAGAAGGTTCAGAGCCTTGCTCAAGGGCCCCAAACTTCCAATCATTAACCCAGAGCCTTAACTAATGTGCTACCACTAAATAATAATAATAATAATTATTATTATTATAATGCAAATAAAAAAAAATATATAAATTGTAATGTAAATATAAAGGCTAAAATGTACACAATTGAACTACATAACGCATTTAAGTAATGCTCGTGTTGTGATTTCAGCCGTATACACAGTACACGGTGAAATGAAACAAGGACCAAGTTGCTGCATGAAACAACAGAAATGAACAAAATATAACACAAAACACTAAAACTAACTAAAAGAACCGATATTTAGTGCAAACTACACACCACAATGAGACAACAGACACAGTGACACTGCAGCACTAACCAGAAGATGTGTGTGTGTGTGTGTGTGTGTGTGTGTGTGTGTGTGTTGAGTTAAATGGCTCTTGCAACGAAACTGTTACAACAGTCAGCACATGCTTTGAATGCTTCGTTACCTTTTGCCAGGCAGCAGGAGGGTTGAAGAATGTGTGTGAGGAGTGTGTGTGATCAGCTACAATGCTGGTGGCTTTGCGGATGCAGCGTGTGGTGTAAATATCCATGCTAGAGGGATGAGAGATTCATATGGGATAAACTAGAAACTGACAGTTCATGGATGGATGAAGTTGGATCATTTAGAACATTTGTTTTTCACATTGTGTGCTGAGCTGTTGTGAGTCACAATCCTGCAACAGTAACTCACAGCGTTCATACAAAAAATAAAAAGATTGAAATTTCAGCTGGAAGACAGTTCAGGGACCCCACGGATCAGAAAACAAAGTACACAGATCAATGGGGATGAATAAAAAATCAGCTCAGGACATAGCTGAGCAGGTGTGACTTTTTTTTTTTTTTTATATTGTTATTAAACAGCAACACTATGATTAATTCAATTATTTTTTTACTTGTGTAACCTTTTAAACAATAGACTTGGTGACAGTGCAGCTTTACAGAAATAGATAGATGCAGAAGCTCCTCCCCTTACGAACGAGTAACGTTTCGAACGACCGTTTTTTACGCATTTTTCGTAAGTCGTTACTGCGTTCGTTATTGTCTATGCATATTTCCTAATGATGTAAGAGCTATAAATACTATCAAATAAACAATAAAATATACTAAAACAAATCAAAATAATCACAATACTGTATACAATATTTTGTATTAAGTAATAAAAAAATAATACATTTATTTTTTTCAAATCACTTGAAAAATTTGAGTCCAGTGCGTGTCATGTTGACTCGTTACAGCCGACGACTAGCTCGCGGCGGCTCTCCTCTGTTTTGAATTTTTTTTTTCAGACTCCGAACTAATTTCAGTTTGAGGACAGGTTTGTTTGTATCCGCCAAAGTTTGTACAGTGAATTTTCATAAAGTCTTGAGCGTCTGTATACATTTTAAATTAAACACATTCACATTTCAGTTTTCCAGACACTTTCCAAAAAGCATTACATTTTGGCTGAAAAAAAAAAAACTACTCCAACAACGTGCAAACAAAAGTAATTATATACTCGTTTCTTTTCTTGCACCAATCAGCGGTAAGGATTAAGGCTGCGGTTATCGAATATTTTAGTAATCGAGTATTCTACCGATTATTATCCCATCGATTTTTTTCTTTGTTAAATCAGCAATGCAAAATATACAAGAGGAAAAACATCAGGTCTCGTAATATGAACAAGTACTAATTGGTTTCCTTTTATTGAAATTGCTGAAATTGCATTTCATTTCCTGAAAATATTGCATCAAAATGCAGTATATAAGTCAAAATATACAAATCCACTTCAAATGACTTTAAAAACGTTAACCGCACCGTGCAGTGTTTTCTTTAGGTTTGAGTATGAAATGAGACTAACCATTAGAAACTTTTAGTTTTCTTTGGCCTGAATCTTCTCCTCACCCTCCGTGTATTCTCTCCGTTCCTAATTTTTTCATTCTGCACCGTCTTCTGTGGTACACCTGTCCAGCGCAATAAAGATGCAGGTGGTGCGTCAAGAATAATGGTCCGTGGGGAAATGCAATGCTTCGTGTGTAGTCAATTGGATTAAAACGAAGCATCCAGGGAAATATTCTGTCTTGATGCATTTTTGTATTCGAATTACTCGAGTTTCAGCTTTAGAAAGGATACAAACACTTTGCTCAGCAGTAGAAGCCGCACCTGTCTATAAGCCGGGTTAGGGTCAGGGTTAGGGTTAGGGTCTACACTGAAACTAATGAACTTTACACAGGCTTTAACAGAAAGACAGTGCCTGTTACACGGTGTAACGGGTGAAATATGTTGCGCTTTATAGCGGTATTTTGGGAATAGCCTGCCGCATTTTCCGGTATTACTGCATGTGTGGAGACCGAGGAATATGTTATTATTTTCTGATGCTCATTTCTAAGTTTCTTTGACTAACCCATAATGCTGTTGCCAAGAAAAATAAAAAAAGCATGAGTTTTGGAAACCTGTCTGTGCTTATATGATTTCTGTTGTAACTGGAGTTAGCGAACTCTCCCTTCACCCAGACTCAACACGTTACAACGGCTTGTATCTAAACAGTAGCCGACCAAGAAAGTCATTGTTCACTGTCTTCCTCTTTCCTTTCACAACTATTTCTCTCGGGAGTTTAACTTTTGGCATCGCCGTGCGTTTAAAAAAAACGTTTTTTCTCCCGAAGCCGTGCAGCTCAGAACACAGGTGAGGTGCGTTTTTTCGTTTCCGTTCAGACATATTATTGGTCTAATGTTATGGGGTTCAGTTTTGTGGCTTGAAGTTTGTGAAATCGGGAAAAACCCAGGAAAAATTTATAAATAAGCCGCTTCTTTGTTTAAGCTGCGGGGTTCAAAGCGTGGGAAAAAAGTAGCGGCTTATAGTCTGAAAAATACGGTGTGTGTGTGTGTGTGTGTGTGTGTGTGTATATATATATATATATATATATATATATATATATATATATATATATATATATATATATAAAGATTATTAAAAAAATTTACATTTCTTTCTATGTTCTGCTTTATACTGCTGTTTGCCACTGTCACCAAGAAGTTCCTGACTGCACAGCTGACATTATAGTTATTCCCCTTTCCTGCTCTTTTTTAAGCCAGAACTGGTGAAATGCTCATCTTTTTTTTAAGTTCTACATTTCTGCCATTTATTTTTCAATCTTAATTTTTTAACATAAGAAAAAAAGCTGGTAAAGCAGTGGAAATATTTGTACAACATATTATTTAACACTGGCAACTCCTGTTTTTAAGCTTTACCCTTCTGATCTAATATTAGATGCATAGTCATTCGAACATGTACCGCTCTCTTACTCACTGAAGCCTGGAGACTGAAAGTGTAATCAGATAATCCCTCTATAGCGGTTTCCAAAATGATTTTTTTTTTCGTTTGGACTGATTCTCAGGTTTTGGATTTGTTTGAAGTGCTAGTCAGACAGAGCCTCTGTATCGTCTCTTGACCCAAAGATGGCAGTCTTCCCTTACAGGGAATTAGATGGAGCTATTTTTGGAACGCTCAGGTGTTATAGTGACAGACCTGGACAAGCTTGTTCTTGTGAAGCGTTGGATCTGTCTAATGCTGAATTGATTATTTCTTGGTTTGTTTCATAATGTCTGATATAATATTTTAAAATAACTACGTGCACGGTGACATGTTTTTTTTTATCACGGTAGTCCACTGGATTTGAGAAGAAACCATTGCACGAGGTTCATGAACAATATATCAGATTTAACGTAAGGGTATTTGGATGCTTATTGGGGAAAATATAAAGGAATAACAGCCCCCTTTTTTCAGATGGACATCTTAGGTTGTTACAAAAAAATATTCAGATGTAATATTAATGGAAACTTAATCAAATCACAGTGAGTAGTTGTCAGGAAACCACCGGCCACGCCCCCCCTCGGCACTCAGCACACTCGCAGCACCTCGCCTTCACACTTATCACCTTCACCTGTCTCCAATCTACAACCTCCCTTTATAAAGCCCCTCGTTCGCACTCACTCACCATCCGATCTACGGTTCATTCTTGCGATCATCCCTGGACTACCTGTGTTTCGGAATATACCCGTTTTCCGGGACATGCTGCTTCCTAGCTTCTGTTTGTTTCCAAAGGCTAATAAACGTCCTATTCGTATTCTAGTTTCCGACTCTTGATCAAAGCGTGACAGTATTCTTATGGAAAGGTGTGTAAAACTGATGGCTCTGAAGTTTAAAAACAGCCTTTTATCCTAAGCGACTACAAAATGAGTCGACTCCAGTCATGCAGCTGAGCTAAAATGAGCTTTGAATGGCTCTCTGGAATTCCTGGGATTTCACCTCTTAACCTCTCGAGGCTCTCTGGGAGCACTTCAAACTTCATTATCCTTAGCTCGGAATCACCACGAAACCAACAGGAGTTTCACTTGATTGGCTGAATCCAGAGAAAGGAAAAAAGGAGTGGCTATAGTGGCTATAGTGAAAGCTCCCTATGGAGAAGTCCTTATTAGATCCTCTGTTTTTTTTCCGAAACTTTATCATCACAATATTAGCTCTGAAATCTTAGCTACATTTTTAATACCTGTGATAAGAGATTATTATAATGAAATCAAAGCAGACACACCAAATTTACATACACAGGTTCATTCTCACTCGTTCTGTCCTGTGATAGTAAAACAAAAAGCTTCTTTGTCTAAGCTCATGCCTTCAATATCTGCGAGCTGCTTGTGGTTCTTGACGGCTGATCGATTTGGTTGCCAGTCAGGAACCTTTCACTTCCGCTCCCTGAAAGCCTTTATAGCTGTCCAGGCCGTATGTTCAGCCCAAAAGACGAATTGCTCTTCACTGAATTTTTGTGGCGTTTCCAATGGATCCTGGTGGATGAAATCCTTCTGCACACTTCAGAAAATTCATCCCGGCTGTCGTCTTCAGTCAAGATCAATAAAGTGCTGAGCCTAACGCGCACAATACCGTGTTCCAAAGATGAAATGGGATGTCTTGGATGCGTGTTATTAACACTTTGTTATTGAATTATGTTCCTCAATTCTCATGTAATCTATAATATTATCCCATGTGTTGCATTCCATTTCTAGCTGCTAACTAGCATCTAACAAACCCTTGAGGATCCTGTAGCACCAGATACAAGGCATATCATTTTTCCATTTCCTGATGTGATTAGAGTTTCCCTAATCATATCTAAGAATTAAATGGATTTTCGCAGAAGCGTTGGGAGCAGACGGGAGACGGAAGTTGAAGTTGGAAGTTGGATTGTGGGTTGGGTGGTGACGCTTGATTAGCTGTCCAAACATCTTCAAATAGAATACATTTTTGACACTTCAAAAATGTATTTGTCTGCCATCTTGTTTGACATCAAAAGAATAGGACAAATATGTGGGCAAAATAGTAACATTCTGGCAACCACCCACTTGCCTGTGTGATCTCTCTTCATGCAGTAGATGTTCTTAAACTCCAAGGCTTTCTTGACTATTTACTATTGTTCATTTTTTTCAATTGATGGATGTGTTTGTAGGCATCGAGTTTCACATTCAGAGCGAGCGTATCAATCATAGACCTTGGTGATGCAGCGTGAAGAATAAGATGTACAGCGTTTGCCTGGATTTTATGTTTAAAGTGCATCATGTTTTGTGATAAACTTCACAAGGCCAAATGTGATCAGTGACATTTACTTGTGTGAAAAAGAATCCTTTCCATGTTCAGTGAAATCCCAGCCTCTTTATGGGGCAATGGAAAGAATTATTTGATTTTTAATCATCATTTTATGACTCTGATTCCCCATTACGTGCATATACACAAAACTAGAAGTTGACTGATTAATCGGTTTTACAGATTACTGGAACTATAAGCAAAAATCCATATCGATAGTTTTTCCGGCTTCCAGTCCGCTGTCATTTCGAGAGCGGCCTCTAGAGGTGAATCTCTGAAGCCATGCGCTGTTTGTTTTTACACGAGACTGTGTGCTGCACGAAGAGCGCGATATTATATGTATCAATCATAATTTGATTTATTGTTTATATTATATTTATTAATTCATATTTTCATATTTATTAATTTTAGTCAATTTTCATGATTCAGTACTGTTTTTTATAATAAAGTACTTTTACAGTACTGTTTTACATAAAGAGTTATTTATATGGTTTTTTTTTTTTTATTCAGTATCAATCAAACTACCAGTTGATTAATCTGTTATCTGCGAATTTTATCAGTAAAATTCACTATCGCTCCCAAAAAACCCCCCACACAAAACCCCATCTACCGATCTCAGAATCGTTAAGTACTGTAGCTACCTTGCCAGCTAGCTATAAACATGTAAAATAGCATAACAGTAACATGTATTGTATTTGGCAGACACCCTTATCCAGAGCTACTTACAACCGAGCAGTTGAGGGTTAATGGTCTTGATCAAGGGGCGATCCAGCCAACCCAAAGCTTGGTGGTGCTGGGATTTAAACTCCTGCCCTTCCATTCCACTGTCTTGACCACTGAGCTATACAGAAGCTTTAGCCTCCCGCTCTCCTGCTCTCCTACTCTGGCTCTCGCTCTGTCATCGTGAGAAGAGGTGACAGTAACAGACCCGAATTGCGAGAAATCCTGCTACGTTTTTCATTAGCTCCTTTTGTGCATGAATTAATGATGCAATAACAAACAGCTGGCGTAGAAACATTACGAATGGCCCAAATGTCCAATTAGTTCTAGTCATGAAAACTGGAAGCGGCGTGCGTACGTCACTGCCAAAGGTTAGCCATGTACCGTTAATACACCACTGCACAAACAAGCCGCATCCGCACCCGAGTGTTTACCGAGCTGATTCGGGTCTGAGCGTAATTAAAAAATAGATTCGATATGATTCTTTTCAACTGTCAGATATTTACTGTCCTTTATTTTTTCCGTCATTAAGGATATAGAATAATGTACGAGTCTTTCAGTCCACAGGGAAATTTTCCGCTGGTTCATTAGGAACCACAAGGTCTGTTCGTCTTCGAGAATCTTCATCCTGTCTGCGTGGCAAACAGAAAGACAAATCCAACACCCTGCTGCGTTCTTCCCAAAGTGTCCTTGATCATAAATTGTCATCGCAGATGTTGCGATACCGAGATGCCTCCCCGACCAACTCCTTGTAGTCGCTCACGTTTTGTCAACATTTTATGCTTTAATGAGATGCCACGCAGTAGAAACTGCCAGAACAAGGCGCCTCTGACTGTTAACAACGTCCCACCCCACAGAGGAACGCTGAATATTCATACCATTGCACTGCCAATCTTTTCTCTTTTTTGTTTAGCAGCCGTGAGTTTTTGATGTTAAAAGACCGGGATCTTATTTGAGCATCATCGAATTGCGAGAAGCTTTGCGTCACCAGATGAATTCTCACCAGAACCCGAGCATTCTGTGCCCCATATCGGGTCGTAACGACCTCTTCTGAGCGCTTCTGAGGTGCTTCCGCTAGGTCATTGGATATTCAACGTTTTTGATGATCTGTGGTGAGGATGGCATTCAGAGATTAATACATATTGTCCAGGTATAAAGTATAAATCGGCCGATTGTGCTGCAAATTAGGCTGTTTAATAGGCGGGTGTATCTGACACACCAAACCATGTGTGTACGTTCTGAGAGACTTTTCCATACCAGCAGGTGGCAGTAGTCTTTATTCGGCAACCAAACAAGGAAACTGGAAGAGCTCGAACTGTGAATATCTAAAGCAAGCAGAGTTTACACCTGCCTCAATCATCCAAAAAAAACATGTCGACGACGCCCAAAAACAACCCGACTTTGCCCAACGGTCAGCTTGGTGTGTCCTGGGCTTTAAGTTCTCATCCTTCATATTTCATTGGCTGAATGTGATGCTAGTTTTGGAAAGAGCAGGAGAATAACATTTGGAGAGAGAATAAGAGTAACGTTTTGGACTTGTTTTGTTAGCGATCCTTCAACCAGCTGTAGTTCAGGCTACAGGTAGACACAGGGACCAAAACCTGCTAACAAATGCACCGATTGGAGGCTTGTGTTGTTCAATAAATGTTTAATTAAAGCAATTTTCGGAATCACTTCTTATTAATAACTTGTGGGATTTTATAAGATGAAGGGGAGAAAAAAAGAAAATCGACATCTAAATCGGCCAACGCTCAGCTGCCCTGATTTCTAAATATCTGCATTGGCATCGGCCAGAGAAAAACCATCAGCACCACCAAGCTGCCACTGCTGAGCCCTTGAGCGAAGCCCTTACCCTCAACTGCTCAATTGTAAATCAAATCAATAGTAGGCTGAGTAATGTAAATGTCGCTTAGGCCACGCCATTTTCTGTTTACATCTGGATACAGAAACAGGTATTTCCAGCACTCACCAGACATTGTGTTGCATTGTGTTGTCAGACGTGTGTGTGTGTGTGCATTTGTGTGTGTGACTGATGTGATATGTTAGTTTTTTCAATCTTCTATAAAAATAAAAAAAAAGTAAAAACAACAAAATGTATATAATCTGTCGTTCCATAATTGTCCACCTGAGCTGCAGGGATCAGATTAATAAAAACTGATATACTGATATCAGCTGCACAACAGATGCTTGTTTTGTGTGTGTGTTTGAGTTGTATTCCACAACACGATCGCTTGTTTGGGGAATGACAAATTGCTGCATTTCATCTCGTCCATGTCTTTGATGCTTTGACTCCTCAGCCTGTGTAATCGTACCATTAGTGGTCCTTTTGTAAGCGTGCAGCTCCATTTAATGGCCAGTAAATAGCCCCGAACGCTGCGATTCAAACACTCGGCTTCTCCACTCCTGCTTCATGGTGCCACTGATGCCATCATTCATCTCACACTTCTGACAAAATAAAGATTTATTTCCTCCCCAGAAGACAAATCAAAATATCTCACAGACTGGCAGCACATTAGAAAGTTCGTTCCAATTAACAGAACAATAATATTAATTAAATAACACAATTAACAATAACACTATCTGTAAAGCTTTCCTCCATTCTTTTCTTCTGTCCTTCTCTATTTCCTGCTTTTGACATTTTATTCCTTTGTTTTTTCATTTTTTGGTTCATTTCATTTATTTTTTTTGTGCTTTCTTTCTTTAACTCATACTTTTTCAAGACATTAAATATTTTAAAAAACTTCCTCCCATGCTTCATTTAATTTCCCAAACTTTGAGCTTTTCTTTTCTTTTTTTTCTTTTTTTTCTTATATATTTTTCTTTCCTTTGTTGAATTATTTCTTCTGAACTACATTTGATTTCCTTCCTTCTTCCTCCTGTCCTTCCTTTCTTCTCTGCTTACAATTATTCCGTTTTCCTACCACACTTTTTAATTCCCCATCCCTAGAGCCTTACTTTCTTTTCTTTTCTTTTCTTTTCTTTTCTTTTCTTTTCTTTTCTTTTCTTTTCTTTTCTTTTCTTTTCTTTTCTTTTCTTTTCTTTTTCTTTTCTTTTTTCATTTATTTCTTCTGAACTGCATATGGTTTCCTTCCTTTCTACTATCTTTTTTTTTTTTTTTTTTTTTTTATTCAGTTATTTAGTCATTTTAGTTCTTTCTTTTCGGGCATTAACTTTTATTAAATCCATTCTATATTACTTCACACATCCTTTCTTCTCTGCTTACATTTCTTCCATCTTTCTACCACGCTTAATTTAATTCCCCAACCTTAGAGCCTTACTTTCTTTTCTTTTCTTTTCTTTTCTTTTTCTTTTCTTTTCTTTTCTTTTCTTTTTTTCTTTTCTTTTCTTTTCTTTTCTTTTCTTGTAATTTTTTATGCTTTTTCTTTTCTGCGTTTCTTTTTTTTGTTTATTCACTACTTTGTTCCTACTTTTGATTTCCTTTCTTCTTTCCTTCCTTTGATTTCAGTTACATAATAAGTTACTTAATTCTGAAATATTTACTTAGTTCCTCACACGCATTCTTTCTTTTATCCTTACGGTTTTCTTCCTGTCTTCCTCCCACCAAACTTTATAACCTTCCTTACTTTTTTCTCTTCCATTCTTTCTTATAACCTTTTTAAAATGTATTTTCTCTACTTTTTTTTTTTAATTCATTCCTTGTTCGTTTTGCTGAATTTCTTTGTAAAAGTTGAAAAAAAAAATTTTTCCCTCCAAAAACATTTATTTTAACCAAAATAACAAACTGGCAGAATGTTTAAGCCTCATTTGAAAGTTTGTCCTTAATAACAGAATGATGACTTTAATCATTCAGTTTTTTTTTGGAAAAAGATTTTATTCCTCATGATGATTTGTATGTGTAAAGTCATCATTCTTGGTATAACTCAGAATTATGAGAAACACCTGGAGATTTTGAAACATAGTTTTACTGAGCACATGATTGTAATTTTAACCATAAAATGCATCATCTTGATAAAAACAAAGATAACACACTTAAACAAACAGGATGGGTTTCTTTTTTTAACTGTACAGGATGCTCTGATAGTTTTTCTTCCTTGTCCAGAAACCGCCAAGAGAAATTCTTAAGGCGACATGCAGGAGTGTATTTTTAGCATGAAACGCTGCCAACTAAAGAGGACACATGCGTACACATTCTGGCGAGCGAAAAAAAATAAGGTCCTCACAAACACTCACTAAATCCATTTCCTGTCAGTAACCCAAATCATCCATAACACCATGAATTACAATTAGCTCAGAAATCTCTGCAGGAGATCTGAAATCCCTGTACAACAGCATGGTCAGTGTTTTACAAACACAAACACACACACACACACACACACACACACACACACACACACACACACACACACATACACACTTCTCTTTTTTATTATTCCCCAGATTTAATCTCAATGTAATGGCAAAAAAACCCTCTTTCAGATCAGTGGATTGTTGTGCAGTGTGAGAGACGGTGCTCATCCATCTCACTCCCAATAAACACAAACAGTTGGTCAACTGGTCTTATTTATGACCTGATCATATTTATTAAGCTCCTTGATAGTGAGTAGGAATCTGAGTGTTAACATGAAGCACAAACGTTCATGTGAACCTGCTGTAACATAACAACTGTTACGATCAGATACATATATGATCACTACTGCTAGGTGTTTATATTTACCCATTCACACGTTCATCTGTTTACTCAATACATCCTATTCACACATTCACTTCATTCACATCATTTACACATTCATTTCATTCATACATTTTCTTCATTCACACATTAACCTCATTTACATATTTACCTAATTCACCCATTCATCTCACGCACATGTTCATCCCGTTCATTTGTTCACACATTCACCTTATTCACACATTTACTGTATTTACACATCATCATTCGCCTCATTTATCTCATTCACACAATCACCCCATTCATCTCATTCACATCATTCACCTTATTCATCTCATTCACACATTCACCTCATTCACATTCACCTCATTCACAAGAATAACCCCATTCACATCATTCAACTCATTCATCTCATTCACACATTCACCTCATTCACACATTCACCCGTTCATCTCATTCACACATTCACCTCATTCACAAGAATAACCCCATTCACATCATTCACCTCATTCATCTCATTCACACATTCACCTCATTCACACAGTTACTTCATTCACACATTAACCTCATTTACATATTTACCTTATTTACCCATTCATCTCGTTCACACATTCATTCCTTTCACACATTCACCGCCTTCATCTAATTTACTTAATTTATCTCATTCACACATTCATCCCTTTCACTCATTTAACCATTCACCTCATTTACTACATTTATCTTATTCATACATACACTTATTCATTTTATTCACACATTCGTCTCTTTCACACATTGATCTCATGCACAAATTGACTTCATCTTATTCACCCATTCACTAAAGAACCACAGTAAACACTATTTATTCAATTTAATTGTATACAATGGACATTGTCTGAAAGCAGCTTTACAGCAGATAAAGCAGTAATATATCTATAGATATTTCTTAAATTCCAAACTTTAATACAAATAGAGAAGGCCCTATTAAGACCTTTGCTATTTTTCTTCCTTTATTTCTTAATTTTTCCCTTCCACTCTTCCTTCCTTTCTTTTCCTTCCCAACTTCCTTTCTTACTTTTAATTTGATTTCTTAAATATATACTTACGTCCTCACATGCATTATTTCTTCTCATCTTACATCCTTCTTTCTAACTGGCTCCCACTCTTCATCTATTCTCCAACCTTACACTATTCTATCCTACTTTCCCAATTTTCTTATATCCTTTATTATTTTCTCTTCTTTTTTCCACACTTCCTTCTTTTTGCTTTTATACTTCTTTATTATTTCGTCTTTTAATCTATCTTCCTCTGCATTCTTCCTTATTTTCTGCCTTACAGCGTTTGTAAATTCTTTTTCCATTCTTTTGCTTTACTTGCATTCTTCCTTTCTTTTATTTCATTCTACCCTTCTACAATCTTCCCACCTTCTCTTTCATTTCTTTTGCCACCATCCTCCCCTTCTTTCCTATTTCCTCTGTTTTTCAATCTGCCTTTTCTGTTTACTTTCCTTTTCTTTTCCGTCCCTTCATTCTTCCCTATCTATTTTAGTCCTTCTTTTGTTCATTCTTTTTTTTTAATAGCTGCAACAGGCTGCTATCGTTATAAGCTCTTTTTATTTTAAGAGAAATTCCTAACAGCCTCAGTAGACATAACACAGCTCAGCTAGCAATCTCAGGCAACGAGGTGTTCACTGAATTAATAACTCTGTCAGGCATGTAAACATGCTCAGAGATAAGCCGTGAATATTGTATGGTGAATGTCCAGTGTATGACTTATAATGGATATAATTACTGTTATTATAATTGGCAGCGGTGTGGCAGGAGGATATTAGCCTGCGGCTCGTGTTGTATAGACGCGAGATACGCAATCAATAAAAAGCTCATTATTCAGACCAACTCGAAGTCTGACGCCAGTGCAGGACTCGGATCAGTACTTCAGAACATTTCCATAAGCGTGTACACCTCTGCTTCTTCTTTTTTTTTTTAAGCTATTATTCATGGTTTGTCTTATGAGACTGGTGCTCGAGACCCGAGTCACTCGGCCTTCCACAGAACGCACATCACATTTGCATGCGTCTTCAGACTAACGCAGCGTGAGAGGGGGATCAGAGGAGGCGGCTGCCGAGTGCGGCATACAGACCCAGCAGTAAACACCGGGATTACGCTCGAGCCCGAGGCAATGATGAGGCCGCACCCCAGGTTCTGTAGCTTCAGCCGATTTGGAATTGGAGCTGAGAAAAATGAGCTTTTATTCCCCCTCAGAATCCGCACACGCGTTACCTAGCATGTTCGCCGTCCTCCGGTAGCTTTAGGAAACTAAAGATGGTGAGGGATTACATCAAAAAGCATGGATCGAATTTGTGTTTGTATTAGGAACAACAAGAAATCTGGATATAAGTCAAAAACACAAGGGCGTACTTTTAGAGATGAGGGTGTTAAGTCAAAAACACAAGGGGCGTACTTTTAGAGATGAGGGTACAGGTTATAACGCGCTAAACGCACGTCCTGAATTGTTTACCCTTTTTTAATGAGCAGCACATCCTACACTATATGAACAGAAATACTGGGAAACCTGATTTCTCTAGCCATGTGTGGATGAGGCACACAATTGTACATGTCTTGGGATTCAGAAACATGAACTTTGACCTTTACTTGAACTATCAGGCCCAAACCTGTTCCCGCATGACAAGGCCCCTGTGCACAAAGCAAACTCCATGAAGATATGCTTTGCATGGGTTGGAATAGAAGATCTCCTGCTATAGAGCTTATGTGTATATGTGTGTGTGTGTGTGTGTGTGTGTGTGTGTGTGTGTGTGTGTGTGTGTGTATGTATGTATGTATGTATATATATATATATATATATATATATATATATATATATATATATATATATATATATATATACATATATGTACACACACATACATGTATTCTTGTGTACTGCAAATTGAAATATCCTCAGTCTGCCTCTAATTATGGTGTGTGTGTGTGTGAGTGTGTGTGTGTGTGTGTGTGTGTGTGTGTGTGTGTGTGTGTGTTTGCAGTAAAGCTGTCTAACAGCGTTCCAGGCTCATAGCCTGCATTTGGTCATCAGGCTGTTGCTAAGGTAACCTGTTGAGGCGAAGCGAGAATGTCCACCTCTTTACTGCAGGACTTGTGCAGCTTATTTACTTCATCCCTCTTTTCTCTCTGCTTCTCTCTCTCTCTCTCTCTCTCTCTCTCTCTCTCTCTCTTTCTTTGTCTCTATTTCCAATTCTCTTTCTCTCTCTGCTCACACTAACACAATCTCACTATTTCTTTTTTGAATGCAGGATGAGTGTCTCTGATTAGCAGCAGTCACTCATTTAAAAAAAAGAAAGAAAAAAAAGCATCTCTTTCTGGCCTGGAACATGAATATTCCTTCGTTTAAAAATCCAGTTCGAAAAATGTTGCATAATCTCTTAAGGACACGGAGGTGCACTTAATTACATTTTAGCCGAAATTGGGGTTAATTAGTGCCTCGGGTTTCATTTTTTTAACCTGCATGAAGATAACACATGCATGCACTTCCTCTAAGCTCCATTATCTCACTACTGCCCCCCAAACACCCCCCTCCTCCACATCTTTATAATGGAACTGTTGCTAGTAGGAGCACGAAGCCAGAAAATTTTGTCTGCCAAGTAATCAGCGAGTCTTCATTCTACATTCAAATGTTAGTCAGTGGCAGTGTCCAATCTGCACGTCCCTGCTGGACGATCAGGACTTTCGCTCAATCACATGTCAGCTTGTAGAACATTTGTTATCGTTAAACGCTCCACTGTAAGGCTTCACACACACACCTGATTGAGCACTCGGGTGTGAAATATCTATTGTGCATTGCTTAGAAGTGTGATGATAATCGGTTACAGTGGGGAGAAAAAAGTTTCACAGCCGCATTTCTGTGAGGGGAAATTAAAATGAAAACACGATAAGGCATTTTAGAACTATCAGACCAAGTAACTGAAAAGACAACAACCTATTTATGTAAGTGTGCACAACCCTTAACGAAAAAAAAAAAAACCTTTTGCTTGCAGTTTCAGCTCTCATCCACTACCAAATGAGCACATTTGGATTTGGCAAATTTATTCCACTCTTCCTTCCTTGCAGAAATGTTCCAGATCGATCAAATTTCACAGCTGCCTTCAAGTCATTCAACAGAATCTTGATACTAATTTAGATCAAGGATTTGACTGGCTGTTGATCTTCTGAAGCCGATCTTTTGTTTCGTCTTTTGTGCATTGTTTCATTATTGTGCAGTAAGCGTGCTCTCCTTCTGTCAGGAGCTTGCAGGACTTTGTTTTGGGGGGGTGGTAGCTTAGTGGTTAAGGCATTAGAATTTGAAACCAAAGTTTGTGAGTTTAAATACTATATATATATATATATATATATATATATATATATATATATATATATACATACATACATTACACACACACCGATCATAACATTATGACCACCTGCCTACTATTGTGTTGGTCCCCCTTTTGCTGCCAAAACAGTTTTGACCTGTCGGGCATTAACACCATTAACTTCTTCAGCAATGTGAGCTACAGGAGCTCGTCTGCTGGATCGGACCACACAGACCAGCCTTCACTCCCCAACGTGCATAAATGTGCCTTGTGCACCCGTGACCCTGTTGCCGGTTCACCACTGTTCCTTCCTTGGAGCACTTTTGATATATACTTATCACTGCAGACAAGGAAGATCCCACAAGGGCTGCAGTTGACCCAGTCGTCTAGACATCACTATTCGGCCCTCGTCAAACTGCTCAAATCTTTACGTTCGCCATTTTTCCTGCTTTTAACACGTCAACTTTGAGGACAAAATGTTCACTTACTGCCTAATAAATCCCACCCACTAACAGGTGCCATGATGAAGAAATAATCAGTGTTATTTACTTCCCGCTCATAATGTTACAATGCCGTCTATCTGTCTGTCTGTCTGTCTGTCTGTCTGTCTGTCTGTCTGTCTGTCTATCTATCTATCTATCTATCTATCTATCTATCTATCTATCTATCTATCTATCTATCTATCTATCTATCTATCTATCTATCTATCTATCTATATGTGATTTGCTTTGCATGCACAGGCGATGCTACTGGGAAAATTTACAGCAAATGACATGAACCTGGCTGGAGAGTTAAGATGTTTGTGGTTTCTTCCACTAAAACCTGTATTTATCCTGCATGAAGTGGTTTGTTGCCTTCTGCCATGAGTATGAGGTGTTTATCAGGTTCCAGAATGTGTTCACTCATGACGCAGCACCAACGATTAATTATACGTTATTTCAAGCGCAAGGTTTTATCCATGTAATCTTTTACCAAAATATCCGAGCAGAAACAGAAACATTGTTCGGCACCGAACATTATTTAGGGTTCACCTTGTTTTAAGATGCTCACACAGTACAACGCATTAATTACTCCTCCTTAGACATTAATTACTGTTACAGCAGATAATCTCCCAAACATTATTTAAAATAATCACAGTTTACTCTCATGGTCATTAACACAGATTCACAGGAAAGCCTTGTGGAAATTAAATGCTTGCATCAACATTTTTTTTTTGTTAAGTTAAGGAATTAAGTGACTTAAAAGTAGACCCGAGTGCGTTAGGAAGAAAAAAGAAACATTTTCGATCAGCTTATCGCCAATGTGAATACAAGTGCAGTTTAGTTTGTCGGTGCACGGCAACTATTTGTCCTCATGACTGATCCAGTTGTCACAGAGCAATTTGCAACGCGCCGGCTTTGCCCTTCTCGGAGCGAGACGGTAAAAAAGCCGACAAATTATCCCATGCGCCTTTCGATTGACAGCGTAAATGAAGACGGCTCGGGGAGCTGGAGCGATCCCTGTGGATTTGCGCGTGTCAGTTCTGCAATTTCAGCTGATTAGCAAACCGAGACCCTTACAATCCTCCGTTGATCCTCTGTCAAGCCGACCATCCAGTGTACCAGACGCGTCGATACAACGAGCTCGGTGCTGATGGACAATACAAAACTATTGATATCAGCCCTCTGTTTTATAGCCAAGGAACGTTATTGCCTAAAGACCTTAAATGCATTTTGGTGTAATTAGAAATTGCGGTTTCTCTTTTAAATCAATATGAAGCACAGCTATTAAGAGGGACACAATCTTTCGAGGCGCCTGCATCAAATTATTAGCTTCGAATGGAGAAAATTACGCATCTCTGGATGGGGAGCATGAACTCGACGCCCTAAAACACATCAAAATAAGTGCTCTTCTATTGCTGTATAGTGGCTAATGTTTTAATTAGCATGTTCGCGAAGAAGTGTTCGGGATCATCTGGTGCTGAATAGACGAATATGTTTGTGGATAGCTGTGAATTTTGCAAATGAACTGCACGAAAAGCTCATTCCCAGTCAGTTCCAGGCGTAGAGTTAATTGATTTCTTACTCGTGTATGATTGTGATATAGGCTACAGTGTTATTTCTGTCTATACTGAAGGCACCGCAGGTTAGAGGGGAGTTCAGAGGTTACGGTTTTGCGCAAGTGACTGAATCTGAGCACTGTCCCAACATGAAGACCCATCAGATGCTTTATACTATGGAGAAGGTTGGGAGAAATGAGTCTGTTAGAGATCAAGCCCAAGCAAGCATTCTAATATTAGCAAGATAACATGTGGTGGAGGCAAAGAATGCACAGTTTCACGTTTTTAAGAAAACTGGAGAACCCTGAGAAAACTAGGGGACCCCTGTGGGACGTTGAGAAATTTGGAGAATTTTGAAGACACTGGTGAACCTTGAGCAAGTAAAGAACACTGAGGAAACAGGAAAACTTTGAGGAAACCAGAAAACACTGAAGAAACTGAACAACCAAGAAGAAGCCAACTAAGACAACTAGAAAACCATAGGGAGACTGGGGAATGCCGACGAATCTAGGAAACCCTAATGTAACTGGAAAACCTGGAGAAACATGGAGAAACCCTGAGGAAACCAAGATATTTTGGGCAGCAATGCTTCCCACTGAAATGAAATTACCCCTCCATGTGTTGAAATGAAACCTGGCTTCTGAATTATTTGATTAATTCTTGTGTAAATGCACCTTTACATTTCACAAGGTTTTATAAACCTCAGCCCAGAAATCATTGCAGTTGTTCTTTATCCTTTATGGAATTATATAATGGAATCTTATAAGACCACACTGATTCAGTGTCTGTAATTATGAAGCATCAGAGCAGCACTAGAAGGTTATCACTCCATTAAAAACAAGCGTTGTGCGTCTCCAACTCCACTAGCTGCTCCTTGTAGAACTTGATAAATGGCATTCAGAGTGCACTTCATTGAGACAGAAAGGTTCTCTGCAGCCGATTATACTTCCTCGCTCCAGCACACTGACTCCTGTTTAAGCACGTATCAAATCGCTTTATTTTATAGGAACTTAATTTGTTGCACCACTGAGAGCTCATCTGGGCAGAGCAGCAGGAGGCGTTGGGAAAAATCTGTGCCAGATAGACTTTTGTAGACAAGATTGCAGCTCTGACGTCGCTGCTGGATGCTGGATATCATGTAAGTTTTTGGACGTCCTGATGGCATCAATTTTTAGCCGCATTCACAGTCCTACTGCTCGGGAAAGTAAAGGCCACCCTGTAAGACAAGCTACTTGTCATATCTTCCGCACATGACTTTCAGTTTATTTGATTTCTATAGCATTTCTTCTGTTTTGGCTTGTGTGTATGTATGTATGTATGTATGTATGTGTCTGTCTGTCTATCTGTCTATACCATTGGCACATTTTTGTCTTTCCTTTCCCTTACTGAAAGCATCCTTTTGCTTTTCCTTCCTTCGTTCTTTTGTTTTATCAATTGCATGTTCTTGCGAGGTGCAAGGAAACTGGAGAACCCTAAAGAAACTAGGAAATCCTGAGGAAACTGGGGAACTAAGCAGTGGCTGGGGAGCGCTGGGTAAACAAGAGAACCCTGAAGAAATGAATAAATTAAAACCTCTGGAATCCAGAGAACCCTGAGGAAACCAGAGTACCCTGAGAATCATGGAAGACCTTAAGGATATTGGGAAACCCTGAGGAAACTGGGAAACCCTGAGGTAACTGGATAAGTATGGAAAGCTTGAGGAAACTAAAGCGGAACCAAAGAACCTTGAGCTTTATGGCAGCAATTCCACCCACTGCATCATACTAGCTTTATTTTTAGTTCTAAATATACCTCTATATTGTACCTTCATCTTTTCCTGCATATTCCTGGATTTTTAAACAGTGGGGGCTCTAAGCAAAGGAAGATATTCATGAAACCTTTTATTCTGTTTCTGTGGTAATTGATTGCTTGTACCATATGTTAGAGACTCATATTGCTCAGATCTTGTTTAGTTGTTAGTTGATTTGTCTGGAGCTGATTTCTTGTGGTGAATGTCTAGACATTCTATAGTCTTGTCTTGTAGGATCTTTTTTTTTGTCTGACTTTCTTCTGCAAATTCTTTTGCTTTAATTGAATGGTAATTCAATGGCCACCATGAAGGAGAGTGAATTTTACCTTTGATAAAATATAAATAAAAATGTCCCGATTTTTCTATTTATTTACAATGAGCCACTCATTGTAAAAAGAAAATACAATAGTTTATTTGGTACATTATCTAAACACGATGTTCTTTGTGCTACTTCTATTTGAAGTACTTGTCTAGAGCTCATTTGACAGTGCTCTTTACCATCTCCAGAACATCAGGAAGTGCTAACGTACAAAAGACAACCATCTGTTTCAGTCAGCATGATGAAGCTCATGTGCACAGGCATCTCTCCCCCTGATACGACAGCAGATGCTCGATCTCCTCAGGAAAAAAGTTTTCATCCAGCTAATATTTCCATCACAGATCTCTGCTTTTCCTGCTTAGTGCCGGATCTTTCCGTTGCTTCTGTGCATGCATCACTGGGCGGGTATTATTCATCTGGCTGGTTTGATCACATCCGCTGCAAATCAAGGCCGAGAATGACATTAATTAAAATCAGGATTCTATACAATGTGCACCTCCATCATTGAATATGAATTACTCTATGAAACACACAATGCTTTGTTATGAGTTTTTGACACTAATAGCCAGTGGTTTGCTACCTTTCCTTTGTTCATGCTAATTACTTGCAAATATTGCTTTCAGTAATAGATGTTTAGAGTTTAGTTTAGTTTCGATTCGAGGGGTTCCTAATTCCTATAAATGAGTAATATAAAATGAGCCTAATTGCGTTTTGCAATTACCCAGCATTGTGTAACACGAAAATGTATGTATGTTTTGTATAGCAGCATCAGCATGAGAAACCCCACCAACTGTGTCAATCTGAGAAAGCAAAAACTCTGATAAACTCTGACAGTCTCAGAAACTATAACAGTTTGAGAAAGCCAGACACTATAAGGAGCTCAAAAGCTATAACATTCTGAGAAACCCATAAGCTACAGCTATGTCAGTCTCTAAAAAACAGAAGTCATGCCAATCTCAGAAAGCCAAAAGCAACAACAGTTTGTAAAACTCAAACGCTGCATCAATCTGGGTTTCGGACCGTCACAGCGTAGGGTTCTCAGACTGCCACAGTGACAGTCTGAACACTACATTACAGTACTCTGTAACAGTCTGAGAACTCTACACTGTGATAGTCTGAGAACTCTACACTGTGAGAGTCTGAGAACTCTACACTGTGAGAGTCTGAGAACTCTACACTGTGATAGTCTGAGAACTCTACACTGTGAGAGTCAGAGAACTCTTCACTGTGATAGTCTGAGAACTCTACACTGTGAGAGTCTGAGAACTCTACACTGTGATAGTCTGAGAACTCTACACTGTGAGAGTCTGAGAACTTTACTCTTTGATAGTCTGAGAACTCTACACTGTGATAGTCTGAGAACTCTACACTGTGAGAGTCTGAGAACTCTACTATGGGATAGTCTGAGAACTCTACACTGTGAGAGTCTGAGAACTCTACACTGTCAGAGTCTGAGAACTCTACACTGTGATAGTCTGAGAACTCTACTATGGGATAGTCTGAGAACTTTACTCTGTGATAGTCTGAGAACTGTACACTGTGAGAGTCTGAGAACTCTACACTGTAATAGTCTGAGAACTCTACACTGTGAGAGTCTGAGAAGTTTACTCTTTGATAGTCTGAGAACTCTACACTGTGATAGTCTAAGAACTCTACACTGTGATAGTCTGAGAACTCTACACTGTGAGAGTCTGAGAACTCTACACTGTGAGAGTCTGAGAACTCTACACTGTAATAGTCTGAGAACTCTACACTGTGATAGTCTGAAAAATCTACACTGTGAGAGTCTGAGAACTTTACTTTTGATAGTCTGAGAACTCTACACTGTGATAGTCTGAGAACTCTACACTGTGAGAGTCTGAGAACTTTACTCTTTGATAGTCTGAGAACTCTACACTGTGAGAGTCTGAGAACTCTACACTGTGAGAGTCTGAGAACTCTACACTGTGATAGTCTGAGAACTTTACTCTGTGATAGTCTGAGAACTCTACACTGTGATAGTCTGAGAACTTTACTCTGTGATAGTCTGAGAACTCTACACTGTGACAGTCTGAGAACTCTACACTGTGATAGTCTGAGAACTTTACACTGTGAGAGTCTGAGAACTCTACACTGTGACAGTCTGAGAACTCTACACTGTGAGAGTCTGATAACTCTACACTGTAGTAGTCTGAGAACTCTACACTGTGAGAGTCTGAGAACTCTACACTGTGATAGTCTGAGAACTCTACTATGGGATAGTCTGAGAACTTTACTCTGTGATAGTCTGAGAACTCTACACTGTAATAGTCTGAGAACTCTACACTGTGATAGTCTGAGAAGTTTACTCTTTGATAGTCTGAGAACTCTACACTGTGATAGTCTGAGAACTCTACACTGTGAGAGTCTGAGAACTCTACACTGTGAGAGTCTGAAAACTCTACACTGTAATAGTCTGAGAACTCTACACTGTGATAGTCTGAAAAATCTACACTGTGATAGTCTGAGAACTTTACTTTTTGATAGTCTGAGAACTCTACACTGTGAGAGTCTGAGAACTCTACACTGTAATAGTCTGAGAACTCTACACTCTGATAGTCTGAGAACTCTACACTGGGATAGTCTGAGAAATTTACTCTGTGATAGTCTGAGAACTCTACACTGTGAGAGTCTGAGAACTCTACACTGTGAGAGTCTGAGAACTCTACACTGTGATGGTCTAAGAACTCTACACTGTGAGAGTCTGAGAACTCTACACTGTGAGAGTCTGAGAACTCTACACTGTGATAGTCTGAGAACTTTACTCTGTGATAGTCTGAGAACTCTACACTGTGATAGTCTGAGAACTTTACTCTGTGATAGTCTGAGAACTCTACACTGTGATAGTCTGAGAACTCTACACTGTGAGAGTCTGAGAACTCTACACTGTGATAGTCTGAGAACTTTACTCTGTGATAGTCTGAGAACTCTACACTGTGACAGTCTGAAAACTCTACACTGTGAGAGTCTTAGAACACTACTCTGTGGCAGTCTAAGAACCCTACATTGTACCAGCCTGAGAACCCTACATTGTGACTGTCATTAGACACAGAAAAGCTGATGGAAAAACCTACAATACACAAAAAGAATAAACCCAAAAGCAATGACTTTATGTACTTAAAAACTCTTCATTGTAAGATTTGCAGCACATGTAAGTGGGCAGCGTTCATTTGTGAACTAACTGTATCTGTGTGACCTCTGCCAATCTGACAGAAGCTTTAAAAGCAAGAGAAACCCAGAAGCTACAAAACAGTCAACACAAACCAGTTAAATGGTTAAAGCTCTTTATCTAGTTTTTTCTTTGTTCAGTAAAGTAAACACACAGATTAGAATCTTTTGACAAATCCTCAGATTGCATCTTTGCCTTCTGAGCTGGAATACAAACACTTTCAACAGGTGCGTCTGTAATGAAACAAGAAATTGTGGGTGGTATTAGACTTCTATCTTAACGGATGACCATATTGTTCTAACAATGTTGAGATTTTGTTCTCAAACTTTGAACATTTGATAAATGCTGGTAAATGTTTCCAAATTCGAGACCAGTTTACTGAACAAATCTTTAAATTCTTCTTTACCATTTTCTCTCTCTCTCTCTCTCTCTCTCTCTCTCTCTCTCTCTCTCTCACACTCGCTCTCTCTCTCGCTCTCTCACTCACTCGCTTCCTTCCATTCCTTCTAAATTTCTGTGATCCTATCAGTCATATCTCATTCCTCTGCTCTTCCAAGTGTGTCTTTAAGCCCCGAATCGTGATGAACAGTACTGGCAGTTTCAGCACCCGACAGATTCAGAAGCAAGGCTTTGGTGGATTCAGAGTGCAGCTGCTTGATTTAAGACCTGTTTCCATCCTACCAGCTTACCTCAGAACAGTTTGCTGAACACATCCTTCAATCGTGATCGCGTGGCTAACGAGTAGGAGTGAAACACCACACTGCGGTCACTGTTGTGTTCGATTTCCAGTATATTTTGCACAAAGTTTGAATGGAGAAAAAATTATGAACCATAAATGATCCCAAACATGGTGCATTTTTAAATAATATAGTAGTATTATTTTGAACATGATCAGTTGAATCATGAAGAGCTTAAAGAATTAGAGCTCCAAAGTCGGCTAAAATGACAAATTTCTGTCGGGTAATGGTGTATCATTATCCTATTCCAGCCCGAACCAGGTGGGTGCTGCCTCATTTTTCAGAAGCATGCACAGCAAACTGCTTACTGGCACTTCCTTATTAGTGAGATTAGCATTTAGCTGCTACATTCCTTCAAGGCTAGGCTCCACATACAAGGATCTGTTCTCAGATCAGCGAATAAAACCTACAGCCGAGAAATTGGATAGGGATCCATCTTTGCCTGGTTAAATCCCCGTTTATTAAACAGTGCTATGCGAGGCCCACAGGTCCCAGCCTGAAATGAGGCACGGAGGCAGGCAGATAACAAACAGCCCTGTTCTGCTGCTGCCTTTACCCTCTACATTACTCCCACTCCATCGCTCTCTCGCTCAGAGGCATTCGCAGGAATCGAGGTGCGCACCAAAATACAGCGGGGGAGTGGAGGAGATCTCGCACCCTGTTTCTGAAATGTTCTAAAACGCCATTCCCGAAATAATGGTTGGTTCGTGTAGGATTGTAGCACTGTGTGTATGTGTGGTTTTTATTTACGTCTTGTATGGCCTTGCACTAATTAGCTGAGCTGTTCCAGCTTTATTCAACCGTGCACACACACACACACACACACACACACACACACACTCCTCTCTCTGGCACCCTGTTACTGCTTTCCTTAGGGGAAGGTCGTTCAGAGTCACAGCACCACTCTCGATTTCAAGAACACTTTCTCTGAACGTTCTTTCGGCTCCTTTTGCGCCAGCGGTGGACGGTAACGATGTAAATGTAATTCGTTACTATGCTTAAGTGTCTTTTTTTTTTTTTGCGTATCTGTACTTTCCTGAAGTATTTCCATTTGGGACACTTTTGTTTGAACTTCACTACATTTCAAAGTCAAATATCTTACTTTTTTACTCAACTACTCAAATTTTGGGAAATCAGTTTTCACTTTAATTTATGTGTGGATAAAAAAAAGAACTGGTCAAACCACCGAACAGGATAGAGAGCGTGCTCTGTTTTAAAATTGTTTCTTGGTGGTATCTACTTGGCTCCAACATACAGTTCAGCATCATTTTGCAGAACATTTTGAGTGGAATAATGCAAATAAACCTCAAACCCGAAACTGTGTTATTTCAATTGGATCTAACGGAAATTGTTTAGCTTAGGTTTTGTGCTCATGATCATTTTGATAGGTATCAGCCTGCGTTTGACTAAATAATATTTTATTAACAGATTGGTGTGCTGAGATTACCATTAGAGTCTTTTCACATCGACTGAATTGATTAAGCAAAGGGATTCTTGTGGCAAAAATGTTAACAGGACATTCTATCCATAATAAATCAAAGTACTTTGGATACTTAAGTACATTTTAAGTCAAATACATTTGTACTTTTACTCAAGTGTCACTTGTACTGGAGTAATATTTTACCTGGTGTATCTCTACTTTAACTCAAGTACATGTTTTTATACTTCGTGCACCACTGTTTCATGCAACGTTTCACTCACCACATCGTCCTGTGACCTGCTATTCATTAGTTCTGGGCTGTTTCATAAACGAATGATAAACAAGCGAATAAGTAAAGAATCGTTTTCTCTAGTGTCAAATAACATCTGCAATTCTCCTGATGTGGTGTAGCTTCTCAGTTGGTAATGATTTAGTAGGAGAGTTCAGTACACTATGGAGTACATAGCTGCCATATTCATGTACTTTCTTTTGTTGTTTACTTATCTGTCTCTCTCTCTCACACACACACACACACACACACACACACACACACACACACACACAGAAAGTTGTCTAAAAAGCTTTCCACTATCGTCCAAATCCGACTTCATATCTCATTCATTAACGTCATGCAGCGACGCTTAATGTCTAAATCAAGCAGAAAGCATTTCCTGCTTCTTTTTTTTTTCCAGACTTTTTGCCCTTCTGAACCGATTTATTATGCCGTGTTGAATTATTTATGGACAAGAAAGACACCCAACCGACCAGCTGACTGAGGTGATGATGATCCAATCAAGCAAGTGTCTGCTATTAATGTGCAGCTTCTCACTCATTCTTTTTTTTCAGTTGCAGTGGGCTTTTGGGAGACGGGGGCAATATTTTCCTTCTGCATTTCCCCCTGCACTTAAGAAGCCTGATTAAATTGATTATAAGGAATGGATCATGAAGTGATGTTGCAGGCACTGGTGGTTCCTATTCAGTGGCACAATACAGATCAGCGGGCAGAGTTCTCAGTGTTTCACTTCTAATTTAGTTCTCGGTACATTTGAGAGTGGTGCAGACCGTCCATGAAATGGAACACATTGTGTATCTGTGTATCAGGCTCCTCTCGAGTGCTTGCACACCTTGCTTGTTTGCTGTGGTCTAGTGAAGCGTTTTTGCCAGATTGAAAACACTCTGTCTGTAGTCACTTGGGCCGACAGAAATCTGGGGTCTCGTTTCTTATTCAAGTACGTGAACCGTGCAGGTTGGAACATTCACAGCTCCAGGGTTCCGGGTTTGATCCCTGAGGTCATGTTTCCTCCAGCTACAAACATCAGGGTTCCAAAAATGAATGAATCCTCAAGTAGGGTTGCAGAGGGGCGGAAAATGTCCGAAAAACCTCCATGGGAACTCCGTCTGGGGAATTTTGGAAATAGTTGGAAATGTATGGGAATCAATTAGAAATTTTAGGGAAATGTATATGAACCATATCATATACAAACATAAATATAAACATTTTATTTGCTCATAAACTGAGACGTATGCAATCGTATACAGTTTTTTAAAAATTACATTTTGTAAGCAGAGCAATTATAGATGTTTTTTAATATATATTTCACAATATTACAATATTGTTTTTTTTTTCGATCAAATAAATGCAGGATTGATAAACTTGAGATTTCTTGGCTTGCAAGCTACTGTATAAACACATTTGGTATTTGTTAGTTGAACTTTTATACCGTAGATAAAATATATTCACCCAATTAATATTAAAACTTACTTAAATGAATGTAATCTTTGATATAATATTCCTGTGGTAGTCAGTGGGATTGTTTGTGGTGGATGGTCTTTTTTTAAAGTTTTCACCTAAATGTCTGCTAATTTGTTTTGACAGTTGTATAATGTTGTTGCACAATAGCCGACCCACAGCACAAGGAAGTTTTAAATATAAATGTATGTAATATGTATGTCATTTATGTGAATACTCACCAAGACGGACATTTTCTGACATTATTCTGTGTGCAGGATTCGAAAAAATATTAAGGGGGGTGTGGCCTCAGTTGCCCTGCAGTAAGTGCACTGTGTACATGTGATTAATGAATGTGCAGGGTAAAGAAATGCAACTAAAATTGTATTAAATCTGGTTTTAAATAAGATTATCCTGCAAGGTTTTTTTTCCAACTACATTTAAGTTGCCTGTTATAGGCTAACCTGCAATTTAAATAATTTACAGTTTATTCCTATTAAATCTCACTAATTCCCATATACACTATATTGCCAAAAGTATTGGGTCACCAGTTCATAAGTATTTGATTTTCGAGCATTGAATTCCACATTTAGTCCTAATTTACTCTTATAATTCCCTTCACTCTTCTGGAAAGATGTTCACTAAATTTTGAAATGTCCTTATGGATATTTGTGTTTATCAGCCACAAGGGTATGAGGAAAGGCAGGTGCTGATGTAGGGTGAGGTGAGGAGGTCTGGGGTGCAGTTCCAATTCCTCCCAAAAGGTTAATTAGGGATGAGATCAGAGCCCTATAGCAGACCACTCAAGATCTTCCTCTCCAAAGCATGTAAACCAGATCTTCAAGGAGCTCACTTTGTGCACAGGGGCATTGTCATGCTGGAACAGGTTTGGGTTTCCAAGTTCAGGTGAATAATAGCACATCTAAAGACGTGCTGTACAATTGAGTGCCTCCAGCTGTGTGGTAACAGTTTGGAAAAGAACCACATATACCATTAAAGGTCACTCAATGTAACCCAATACTTATTGCAATATAGTGTATATTCCTGTTAATTCCCATATTTTCACGTTAATTCCCATGGAAATTTTCCAGTCTTGAAAATTCCTGGGATTTCATAATCCTAATCTTCATTATCTGCTTTATCAGTCTCAGAGACACCAGTGTGGGGTGGAAATCCACCCAGACACTATTGACTCCCAGAGAACAGGGTTTTAGCAGAGAATGATGCACAACAGAATTTCTGCATTTTTATTGTTCATGCAAAGCTGAATGCATTGCTATTGTATCTAGAGGACATGTAGAGCAAAGCACACCATTTCCTTTGAAAGGCTTTAATGAAAAGTATTTTGAAGAAGTTTCCTACGTTTATTAAGAGTGTGAAGAAAGTGAAAGTGGTTTGTTGATTCAAAAGTCATTTTAGCACATGAGAGCTGACAACTCGTAACCGTTTTTGATTTGATTTATTCTCTAATAAAATGCACTTGAGAGCTGTGAAGGTCAAAACGACTCTCGTTATTAACGAAAAAAAAAAAGAGTATAATGATTTTCTATAATTGACCTATCAACGAGCATCCACACACGCTAATAATTTGGCGCACTTTCAACTCGTTGCTACGTGAAAAGCAGCTCGAAAAGGAAAAACTATGTCACAAGCCATCGAACCGTAGTGCGGGCTTAAGCAAAACCAGCTTGTGCAAACAGCTTCGCCATGCCAACTAATAGGAACGGGACCGGTTGTTCTTGTTGTAATTAATATTTGCGATATTCCGATGCCTGGCATTTTCACGAGAGAAAATATGTATAACAATATTTAGTTTTGGCTGAGGATTTGGAACACCTGAAAGGAGAGACTCTTTATCAGAAACGTATTCGTTCAAATTAGTTATTGAATTTGTTGGGTTTTTTTACACAATTTTTCATTTTTCACCTTTAATAATTTGTTTATTACAAAGGTACTGCATTAATTAAGTATACTACCGTAATTTCTGGACTATTAAACGCACCCAAATATAAGCTTCACCCACTGAATTTAACAAAGATTTGTATTTTGGACATAAATACGCCGCACCTGTCTATAAGCCGCAGGTGTCTACATTGAAACTAATGAGCATTACACAGGCTTTAACGTAAGACAGTGTCTGTTACACGGCTTGTATCTAAACAGTAGCCTACCAAGAAAGTCAATGTTCACTGTCTTCCACCTTCCATTCACAACAATTTCTCTCGAGAGTTTATCTTTTTGCATCGTCGTGCGTTTAAAAATCACAATCGGTGAATCTTTTTCCCGATGCCGTGCAGCTCAGAACACTGGTGAAGTGTGTTTTTTCATGCCTGGTTGTTTGAATGATTCGCATTTTCTGTTGACAGTCCGAGTGAGCGGCAGGTCAAACGTCAGAGGAACCTCATCCATATTTATGATGTGGTGCGGCCTGATTCAGTGGGAGCGCGATTTGATATAAAGAGTTTCATTGGATCACCTGAACCCGTTCGGCAATTTCATTTGTCTAATGTTATGGGGGGAAATACCCAGGAAAAATCCATATATTAGCTGCCTTATTGTTTAAGCCGCGGAGTTCAAAGCGTAGGAAAATACGGTAATTTATTTACAGTTTTTAAATTTTGCAATGTATTCTGTATTACGAGGTGGTATCAAAAGGTTAGGAGACTCTGTTTCCAAGAAAGTGCTTTATTAATCTATGTTTACACACTACCACCTTTAAAATAGTCCCCTTGCACAGCAACACAGCGCTCCCAGTGTTCCTGCCACTTCTGGAATGTGTCCTGGAAGTCTTCTTTTCGAAGCACCTTCTGCGATTCATGCCGGATCTACGCAATTGTGTCAAAACCGCAACCTTTGAGAGTAAGCTTCATCTTGGGGAAGTCCGCAGGAGCCGAATCTGGATCACTCTCCAACGATCATCATGCACACATTGGCGAATGGTTTCAACATTTTGAGGTGTCGAGCTCCCCGAAGTTCTTCCAGCGAAATTCTCCTGCTCAATCACCTCGTTCGATTCGATGCAGTATGTCAAACGTACGTCGTGTCAACCGCCTCTGTGGCAGATTTGCCCAGTTTTACTCAGGATTTCACGTTTGCTTTTTGTTCTTACTTGCTGTCCACGATGAAATCGCAGGCGTGGTCAGAATAGCACCAGTAAGTACCATTAGTCTTTAAACTTTTTGATAAAATCTTGTATTTCTCTCTTATAATAAGCTTCACTCTTCTGGGAGGGCTTTTCACTAGATTTTGGAGAATGTATGTGTCATAGTTTGATAATCATTCAGGTATAAGAGCATTAATGCTGAGTGAGAAAGTGTCTGTGGTGCATTCAGCATTACAATGCATCACAAAGATGTTCAGTGGGGTTGAGGTTCAGAAAATGTACATGTATGGCATTTGGTAGTCCGTCATCCAGAACGACTTACAGTTAACTCATTTATACAACTGATCAGTTAAGGGTTAGGGGCCTTGCTCTTAGGATTTGAACTCACAAAGACGTCTCAAACACTATTTCACAGGACTCTTTAGGCAGGTGAACACTGCGATTTGGCCACATTTTGGTCGTCTGAGACAAATCCTAAAAGATTCCTATAATCCTCGGCTAAAGTCAGTGGTCTTTGATCGCTGGTTTGACGTGTTCGCCGACATCGTTTTTTTTCTCTGATGCAATTCTGCCAGTGTCAGAAGATTTCAGACTCGTTCCTGCAGTGTGACTTGTCCTACAACGACCGTCAAACCAAAAACCAATAGGAGCGGTGAACCCGAGGACGCAATTAGCGCGACAACGCCAAAGCACCTCGGGAAAAACGTGAAAACGAGTAGGTGGACAGGACAGCTAAAAAGAAACTTATTGAGTTCTGGAAGGTAGAGGAGGACATTTTTATTATCAAGGCAAGAAACAAAATGAACACTACAGATTGTTTTTGTCTGCCATTAGCAAGAGAGCGTTTGTTTGTACGTGTCACGGATTAATGACGAGCCTATTTCTTGTGTGCATCAGTTTTTGACTGTCGTACAGTCAAGCAACAATCGCAAAGGACTATAAAAAAAATTGCACAGTGCGTATCTGGGATTACTTTTTTTTCCCACTCCAGTCTTTGTAAATCATGTCTTCATGGATCTCGTTTTGTGCAACAGGGCATTCTCATGCGTGTCACACTTCTTGGGTTCAGTGAAGGAAAATCCAGGATTGTAAAAAAGGGTTAGAGATGCCTAATAACTGCTACATTTGCAGGTGTCCACATACTGTTGGCTGTATGGTATATTATTAGGACTAGTGGTGGATAATAATATTATACTAACATTGAGAAGTTTCCTAATAAGAAGGTCTAGACGATACTTCTCTACTATAATCTTCATTTACTCAGTATGGGGAATGTTCTGTATGGTGTACAATAGCTCCTCGGGCGAAAACATGAATAAAAGTAGAAAATAGAACGTTTCAATTTACTTGAGAATAAAAAGAAAATTTCTGATCTGTAAGAACTTTTAGTTTTTTTAACAATTCAGGAAGTTGCGGGGTCTGTTTTCCTGCACATCAGACCTATAAGAAGAGCTTTCTACAGTTACAGACCAGTGTTGGATGAAGTACACCAACCATGTAGATACAGTAGGTAAAATAAGACTCCAGTAAAAGTGAAAATGCTCTCTTTTAACTGTAAAAGTACAAAAGTTTTGGCCTTGAAATTTATTTAAGTATCCAAGGTGCTATGATTTATTGTGGATATAATGTTCTTATCATTTTTGTCACAAGACTTAATCAGTTCAGTTTATGTGAAAAGACTCTAATTTTACTATTGGCACACCAATCTATTAATAGAATGATATTAATGAGTCAAACACTGATTGATATCTAAAAAATTATCATGAGCCCAAAACCTTACTTTAACTTCAAATAAGTCAAGTTTATTTCTATAGCGCTTTTCACAACAGACATTGTCTCAAAGCAGCTTTACAGAATTTAACAGTTAAGGTGAGTGATGTGTATTTACCACATGAGCAGCCATGGCGACTGTGGCAAGGAAAAACTCCCTTAGATGTTATGAGGAAGAAACCTTGAGGGGAACCAGACTCAAAAGCGGAACCCATCCTCATTTGGGTGACATCAAGAGTGTGATTATAGTCTTTAAAAACCATACAAAAACCTAGGAATTGAGAACTAACATGAGCACTGGAATGTAAGATTATGAGTAATGTCCTTTTTACAGTCTTATACAGTCATTTGAGGTTATGCATCCAGGAGCTACTGAGCAACTCATAAAATAGCTCAACATTTGAGATCATCACAGATCCAACACCCACCAATACCTCCATTCCAGAGCCTGTAAACACTCAAAGAGGTCCAATGTACAAACTCTACATGAAGTGGAATCCAAATGGCGCTTGTACGTTTTTAGATGGTTCGGGATGTTTGCTTGTTCAGCATCTACTTCTTTAAAGGTCCACAATCTTCATGATGTGGGTTTTCAAATAAGGTCACGGGTGTTGTGGCGAGTTCGAGTCAGGAGTTTCTTCATTTACGTATTTCTCTCAAAATGTTCTGCTTGCTGTTGAATTGACTCTAAACTGTATGTTGGTGATGAGTAGATATCACCAAGCGGCGATCAAAACAAGCTCAAAAAAGAACACGCGCTCGATCCTGATTGGTGGATTGCTGAGTGTTTGACCAGTTAAGATTTTATCCGCTCATAAATAAAAGGGAACGACTGATTTCCAAAAATGTAGATATAAGAATATGTAATATATTTGACTTTGAAATGTAGTAAAGTTAAAGTAAATGTTTCCTCAAACGGAAATACTTCAGTAAAGTACAGACACGTGAAGAAGCTACTTAAGTAGAGAACACTTACTCCACACACACTCTCACCAGAACCATGAGGTAACGCTCCTGATCTCACCACATCTTTTCATTTAATGCAATTTATGTCTTAAAAAGTAGTAAAGGATTTTTCGGAAATATTAATGAAGGAACAAGCAAGATGTTATACATTAAATGTAGTGAAAAGTTTCCCCAAATGAAAAAGTTGTCCGATTTTTATTGACAACTTAAAAACCCAAGGCTACATTTTGTGCTGCAGTGACATTCTTGTCTCCAGTGCAGAACACAATCCGCTCAAGGATGACGTTGATGTCGACACTGATGTTCCAGGATGACAACTACAAGGTGCACAGGGCCACATCTGTGTGCGAGTTGTTTGACGAGCATGATGAAATACCGAGACACTTTTGACTGGCCTGCAAAATCGTGTTATCGGTTCGGAAACTTATTTGGAACAGCAGGTAGAATAGGCAGAATAGCCACACACACACACACACACACACACACACACACACACACAACAGATACACTCATTGGAGGAGTGGACTAAACCTGACAGGAAGACACTAACCTGTTATGATTGGTGCTGTCGTTATAAAAGACTTGTGACTAATATGTTGTCCTCTTTCTTTTTTTTTTTTTTTTTGCCTCCGTCGTGGTTCAGGTGTTTGACCTGTTCCCCTTGTACAGTTCACAAGCAGAGATGTTGATGCGGATGGAACACTGCAGCTGAAACTCACAGCACGATACTGAGCTTCTCCACACTGGCTGCATTGCTGCGCTCTGAAAACCCCACACACACACACCAGTTCTGTTCCATTTCTATATGGAACGGACTCCACATGCCCTGCAGCACCGTGTGCCATGCTGAGAAACTAGTGTACCACTCAAATGCTATTAGTGTGTTCAATCAAAGCAAATGTGCTTCCTAATCCACCACCATGTGATGCAGCTTTCGCATCTTTCACATACTGTAGATCCTTTTTTTTTTTCAAAAGCTGTCAGTCTAAGCTTTATAAAGTCTGTGTGGTAATGCTAACACTGTAATGGGGGGGGAAACTCTGGAAAAGTGAAGCTGAAGGAAATGATAGCTCAATGGTTAAGATGGTGGAGAAGGTTGTGAGTTCAAATCCCAGCATCATGAAGACCCCATTTCTGGGCCCTTAAACAAGGCCCTTACACCTCAGTTGTGACAATGAGGGAATTGAATGTCACTCTTGGTAAGGGAATCTGCCTGATGCAATGACTATAAATGTTTTTATTTCACAGTAGAAATGGAAAAAGTTTACTCAAAAATTCCGAAAGTTATTACGATAAAAAAAAGAATTTCCTCACCATAAAATTACAGGATACAATGCAACATTTTTTTAATACAACAGAAAATATTTCTCATAACTGTCTTCTGACTTTGCCTCATCTAAATATTTAGGCTTTTTTCAAGCAGTAGTTTTCTCCTAACAAATATTATCTTTCTGCAAACTTTTTCTCAGAAAAAAAAACAACAAAAAATAGGAATAAAGCAAAACATTTTTTTTTTACTCCCAAAAGAAACGTAACATTTTCTTTTCACATTTCCAACAGGAATTTTTTTTTTTTTAATGGAAACACTTTTTTCTAACAGCACAATTATTTCCGCAGGAAAAGTTTCCTTAAAACACAAATGGCAAAGGTTCGCTTAAAATTCTTAAAAGAATCCGAAACAATTTTCTGTAACGAAAATGGTTTCCCACAATGGAAAAAACAAAAAACTTTCTCACTTCCTGTTTACATCACAACGCAGTATTTTCCAACAAACTAAGTGCTTTCTATTAGTTGTTATAACAGTTATCCATCCTGTTTCTCCTGCTGCAGAGAAAAAAGGCAACACATTTTCTATTATTTTTTTGGTCTTAAATATCTTGTCACTAAACTGCAGCACATCCAGCTGTCGGATTAACAGTCAATCCCCTTTTCACTTATTTGTGGGTGGGGCTTTGGTGAAGGCAGAAAGTCATCCCTGATTGCTTTACTAACTCTCGCTATTACGTTTTGTTAGATAGGTTTTTTTTTTTAAACAATGACTGGTCAAAATCTATGTAAGGTCACTCACTGCCGAACCGTCCACAGAATAAACACTGCAGTAGCCAGCGGTGGACAGTAAAAAAGTAAATGTAATTGGTTACAGTACTTAAGTAGCTTTTTTGCGTATTTGTACTTTACTGATGTATTTTCATTTGGGGAGACTTTTACTTTAATGTCACTACATTTCAAAAGTACTCAATTGCTACATTTCTCAACTACATATCATTTACTTTTTACTCAACTACGTTTTTGTAAACATTTGGTGTTTTATTTAGGATCGGATAAAAACTGGTCAAGCACGCAGCAACCCACCAATCAGGGTAGAGCACGCGCCCTTTTTTAAACTCCTGATTGCCCCTTGGTCGTATCTACTCATCAAAAATATACAGATCAGCATCCGTTTAACAGCAAGCAGAACATTTTCAGAGGAATAAATGATGGAAGAAACTCCTGACTTGAACTCAACTCAACTCAACTCAACTCAACTCAACTCAACACAACACAACACCCGTTGCCTTATTTTTGTTAAATAGTTGAAAAGAAGGTTTTGGGCTCATTAATAGATAATCAGTGTTTGACTCATTAATATCATTCTATTAATAGATCAGTGTGCTGAGAGTAAAATTAGAATCTTTTCACATAAACTGAGTTGATTAAGCAAAGAGTCTTGTGACAAAAATGATAATAGGAACATTATAGCCATAATACTTAAGAACATTTGAAGGTAAACACTTTTTTTTACTTTTACTTAAGTGTAGGTAGCACTTCAATTTTTACTTGAGTAAATATTTTCCCATAGTGTATCTCTGCTTTTAATCAAGTCAATGGTTTGTGTACTTTGTCCACCACTAACAGTAGTGTAGATGAATACACCTGACTCACCTGGGTCTTAACAGTTAGCCATGAACATGTATATTCATTTCTATTTAAGTAGGCAATAAAAACTGTTTGTACAGCTGCATGAGAGCAAGTAGCTCATGTCAGTCTAGTTCACTAGGCATACGTTAGCAAATGCAAGTACTTAAACACACACCTAACACATAACATGGGCCTGTTCACAGTTAACCTCTCCCTTTCTACATTTGCCATAATTGCAATTGTAGTAGACAACACAAACAGTTTCCTTCATGTTAAGTCTCTGGTCGTTAGCTAGCAGTTAGCTAACATAGGCTTATAGGTTACAAGATAAGTGTTACAAGATAAATCAAATCACTGGCTCCCCGATTTCTCATTAGGTGCACATGCATGAGAAACCTTTAGACACTATAAACCATATCAACAAAAGACGATAGAAAAACCTGATATGAAGTGTGTTAATCATTTCCCTCCGGTCCGCTGGTTTTATTGCGTTTAACCACAGCTGTCCTCGTTATTTTATCAGGCAGTGGCAGCAGGTATGCGATACAATTTCTAATTGGAGCCTGAACTCGATTCTGGCATCCAACAACACAACAAGAAGACATTTGCGCATCTTGTGTTGCCGACTCTGTGCTGGTTTGTATCGGCCGCCCCCAGTTTTCTAATGAGGCCAAACAAATGAACATAATCCAAAACAAAATAACAAATCGGAAAACACATCAACAAATCCAAAAATATATTACCAAATCTGAAAACACGACGACAATTCAGACAAACTGAAAAGGACGGTATAGTTTGTGACACAAATACTTAATGCTGATCGGATGAGACACTTGTTTCTTCCTTTCACTGTTCCTCCACCACTTTTGATGACCACTGCAGACCAGGAACATCTCGTCTATCTCTTGTCAAATCAGTATACTTGCCCATTTTTCTTGCTTCTAACATAAATTCATATATATATATATATATATATATATATATATATATATATATATATATATATATGGTTGGTAGGGAATTAATTATTTCACTCAATCAAATACAAATTAATTTATATATAATAATCATTAATTATTTTATTCAGGATTTTTTTTATTCTAGACTGTTCATTTCTTTGGAAATAAATGGATGGGTTTTTTTTGTTCACTTTCCACCGGCTCACTTTTGAACTTGTTCTTCTCCGAGTTCAGCAGCACCAGCGTAGTGTACGTCCCTCTTTGGGGGATATTATCCATCACGGTAATTTGTCTTGGTTTGAGGTAGTAGGACTTGTTAATTAGCCCAGATTTCCCTTTAGTCTTTAAGCTGTCATGCCATCATAGTCTTCTAGCTTTATCCCAGAAATAGTATCTTCAGCATGGAGTTTTTTAATTACAGCACTTTAACCCTGTATGTGAGTGTGCAAACAACTTCACCGGTGTTTTACTATCTGATGCATTCTGCTGTGAGGGATATTTCCAGGTGAGATAAACTTCCTGACAATCAATCAATCATTCTGAACAAATATGTAGACGACGTAATCCTAATTATTTTAATTGTTTGTGTCATGAATTAATTAGCATCTTTGTTTTAAAAATCTTTAGTGCTTTAAATTAAAGAGCCACTGTAACTGTAGCGTTTTTATTTGTGTGCCTCTTAGTGCCAGTAAAGGGGGTGTGGCCTATGTAATTGCCATTCTTAATTATTATGAAGCAGTTGTGCTTTAAGTTCATTTTAGTGAAGAGGTGTGGCTTCTGATTCTTTCATATTCAGTAAAGGGGGAGTGTCTTCTGTGCTTTTGTGAGTGTGGCCTTTGTTAGTCTCAGTTAACCAGGTGTGATCTATCTGTCGTTTTCATGAAGGAGGTGTGGTCTATCTGTCAGTTTTAATGAAGGAGGTGTGGTCTATCTTTCAGTTTTAATGAAGGAGGTGTGGTCTATTTTTTTTCCTTAGTTTTTTTTTAATGAAGGAGGTGTGGTCTGTTTGTTTTTCAGTTTTAAAGAAGGAGGTGTGGTCTATTTAGTTTTTTCTTAGTTTTTTTAATCAAGGAGGTGTGGTCTTTTTCAAGTTTTAATGAAGGAGGTGTGATCTATCTGTCAGTTTTGATGAAGGAGTTGTGGTGAATTTGTTTTGAGTTTAAATAAAGGGGTGTGGTCTATCTGTTAGTTTTAATGAAGGAGGTGTGGTCTATCAATCCATTTTAATGCAGAAGGTGTGATCTATCTGTCAGTTTTAATGAAGGAGGTGTGGTCCTTGTTTTGTTTGTTTTAATTAGAGGTGTGGTCTTTGTGTGTTTTTAATGAAGGAGGTGTGGTCTTTGTTTTTGTGTTTTTAATGAAGGAGGTGTGGTCTTTGTTTTGTTTGTTTTAATTAAAGAGGTGTGGTCTTTGTTTTCCAGTTTTAATGAAGGAGGTGTGGTCTATCTGTCAGTTTTAATGAAGGAGGTGTGGTCTATCTGTCAGTTTCAATGAAGAAGGTGTGGTCTATCTGTCAGTTTTAATGCAGGAGGTGTGGTCTATCTGTCAGTTTTAATGAAGGAGGTGTGGTCTATCTGTCCGTTTTAATGAAGGAGGTGTGATCTATCTGTCCGTTTAAATCAAGGAGGAGTGGTCTATCTGTCTCTATCATTCTTGGTAAATAAGGCGTGGTCTTTATGTCTGTCAGTCTCATTACAGAAATTGTGGTCATTCTGTCTATAAGTCTTGTATCTCAAGTCTCAATATGTAGCCTCTGCGCTATCATTCTTCGATTAAGGTGTTTTAATATAAAATAAGAAAACTCTAAAAGAAAAAATACTCATTTTAAATCTTTACCTGTAGATCCCTTTTGCTTTTTTAACTATAATGAGCAATATAAATGATGTGTTCTGTGTATAATCAATACCCAAACCGGCTCGTATTCATCAGTGCGTTTTTGTGTTTCAGCTTCTGCATTGATTGATTTCTCAGAGAAACTGTTGGCCTGCAATAACCGAGTGTATGCGGTGTACTACGGTAGCGTGTGCACATCTCATAAACTGTAATTTTGTCATCTTCGCTGAAGTGTCAGCTGGGGAAAAAAGGCTTTCGGAAAAGCTGCAGTTTCTCAGAAGGAGCCTGATTTTTATTTTCAGTAAGGCTGCGCGAAAACCACGGCGCTCTGCGTGCACTTAGAGCCGCCGGTGCTGTTAGCGAGCCGCGTGTGGTATCCAGGCTTTCATAAAATATTCAATTAATTCCCTTTAAGATCTCGCAGCCTGCTCGCGTGTCAGCAGGAACAGGTAACGTTCAAACCTCTCGGAGTCTGCAGGCAAACAGAGCACCGCACGGTGCAGCCATGACACGAAATATATATGTGCTTTAATTACGCTTTTATTTACCTTTTTCGAAGGGACGATTCATCTTTCCTGGAACGGATACTAGTTTTTGCTTCGCACTTATATATATCTTATATATATCAATATCTGTTATACATTCTTCACACTCTTTAGGGAGTAATCCGATAAACGATAAAATTAGTTCATTGTTTTTTTTGAGCAGTCTAAATCAATTTGATTGATTATTTATTACGTTAGCATTTTATTTACCATTTTATCGTTGAATTTTATTGAATAGGGTAAATGTTCACAAATATAATAGCCTTATTGTTAGCAACACACGGGTTGTTGATTTTAGCACAGAATAGCTCTCCTTCGACATTTAAAAAGCCTTTAAGGACGGCCTTCCCCCCAGCTTTTGACGCCGCTTAAAGCTTACACACACACACACACACACACACACACACACACACACACACACACACAAGCACACACACTCTGGGCTCTGATTCTGGCCCTGCCTTTTCTATAGGCTCTCCACAGGTGTGCAGTTGCCAAGGAGACTTGTGTTCGAGGCTTGTCCTCCCACATGCGTAAACTCCTCACACCATTATGAAACCCTCTTTCAGCAATTTTGCTTTTAAACACCAGGAAATGAAAAGATTTTTTTTGGTTTGTTTGTTTTTGTTTATTGAGTTGAGTGAATTTCATTTTATTATTTACAGGATTTTAATGTGCCCTGCACGTCACATGACCAGCATCTTGAAAAAGCTTGTTGCATACAGTGCATCTGGAAAGTATTCACAGCGCTTCACTTTTTCCAAATTTTGTTATGTTAAAGCTTTATACCAAAATGGAATTAAGTTCATTAATTTCCTCAAAATTCTACAAACAATACCCAACGTGAAAGAAGTTTGTTTGAAATCTTACACTGATCATCCTCGAGATGTTTCTACAACTTGATTGGAGTCCACCTGTGGTAAATTCAGTTAATTGGACATTATTTGGAAAGGCACACATTAGTCTATATGAAATCCCACAGTTACAGTGGATGTCAGAGCACAAACCAATCCATGAAGTCCAAGAAATTGTCTGTAGACCTTTAGAGACAGGATTGTATCGAGGCACAGATCTGGGGAAGGATACAGAGAAAATTCTGCATCATTGAAGGTCCCATTGAGCACAGTGGCCTCCATCATCCGTAAATGGAAGAAGACCATCAGGACTCTTTCTAAAGAAGGCCACCTGGAAAAACTAAGCGATTGAGGGATAAGGGCCTTAGTCAGGGAGACCCGCTGCTTTTAATTAAAATAATAAAAAAAATACAAATATATTTTATGTATTTTTTATTATTTTAATAAATGAAAATTTTATATATATATATATATATATATATATATATATATATATATATATATATATATATATATATATATATATATATATAATTTTTAGACATTTTACAGCTACAAAAAAGTGTGTGTGTGTGTGTGTGTGTGTGTGTGTGTATATATATATATATATATATATATATATATATATATATATATATATATATATATATATATATATGGCCAGACACATCACACAGTCCCTTCATTAACGATTTTCCTCGAGCAGCACACCTATTGTGTTTTATTCTTTACATGCATCTGGAAGCAATCAGTTTTCTCTTAAAAGTGAGACTGTTCTTATAATAATATAATATTTCATATAATATAACATAATGTAATTATATTCTCCATATTGGTCCACGCTTCCTTCAGACGACATCGGGCAGCTTCGTAATCATATTTAAAAATAATAATCATATAAATTATAATGTGTGGTGCATGTTTGCCAAAATAAAAGTAAAAAAATCAAAGTGCATTTATTTTGTCTGTAATCTCTCCAGGTTTCGCGTGGTATTCCAGCAGGGCCTAGAGAGTAAAATAAAAATATAATTTGCTAATGAAAAAGACTTTTTTGTTTTTTCCAGCTGGCTGCATCTTACACTATGAGGTGCTGTTGATGTTTACATATCGCAGTAAATCATGTTTTATCTGTATAAATATGTGGTTAGATGTTCTCATAGATGACGAGAATAAACATGTATTCCGTCACAATCACGCGTGTTTCTGCGAGGTCTGGGATGTATGACATGGTACAGGTGGGCGAACAGCTGGTTCCCATAGCTGCCTTGTTTGTGTGGAGTGCAGGTGGTCAGCAGTGGGGAGTACAGGTGCGAGGAGGGACAAACTACAAACTAGCGACAAGTCTCACTGATGCATGAGGCCAATGAAGGTTATTCCATCTGGTCCGAACTGACAGAACGACTACTGAGACTCAAGTCACATAAAATTTTAATTATGGTTAGAGGACGAATGTCACAGCACACAGTGCATCACACCTTGCTGTGTCCATGCTGACCTTCACAGCAGACAGTCAAAAGCATTTACAACTGGAATGCCAACATCTCAACCTGGACCTCAGAAGAATGTTGTCCAGTATATCCCATTTTCTTTGCGCCATTAACCTGAATGCACTGTAGTAAGAAGACAAGACTATGGATGGCGTTAGGCATGTACAAGAATTTCAGCTGGAGTCTGACTGTTCTTATGGATGTCAATTTGACGTGCAGCTTAGGCCACGTCTACACTAATCCTGATAAAGTTGAAAACGGCATTTTTGTGTAAAAAACGCTACGTGTCCATACTTTTATTTTCTCTGGAGAAAGGGCGTCTGCATAATGCCGTAAATGTAAATATTGTGTAATGTAATATATACATGTAGACCCTGAGGTACAATGGGTCATCTTACGATAGCTATATGAAAATATTTATCTAAATATTGAAACGTTTGTACTATACTTTGGGACGCTGCCGGGATGTACGCATTTCCCACCTTGGAAATAAAGGTTACATACTCTATTTCTGGTCGAATGAACGAAATGAACTAAATGGCTCAAAAAAGGATTAGTTAATTTTGATGTACTTGATTCCAAGAACCAAGTCACTAAAATTACCCGATCTTCCCATCACTAGTGTAAATTGCTCTGTTTTGCTAAATTATGTACTGTAATTTGTTTAATTATTAACAAATTACAGTATAATACCCCATACTGATCATTCTTTAAGAGTCCTGGGTAGGCCATGTCTCGACTTACGACACTTTCAAGTTACAATGATGTCATTGTAATGCATCTCCATCATAATTTTGGGACTACATGTATACAATTGGGTGATTGCTTGTTAGCTGCATTTGTATGTAAAATAAATTCAGACATTGAGCATTTCAAATTTCACTTTCAGCCAAACAGTTGCTACAGTCAATCCTAGAGTGTTGAACTTAAGTGGCAATGACTCCATTCAAGACAGAGACATCTTGCCTGTCACCCAGCCATCATCCTGTGCGGTTCACACACAATTACACACTGTCACCCTCCTGTCACTGTTAATGTGGTTTTATCCCGGAGTGAGAGATCCTGGAGTGAGACTCCTTCAGAGTAATGGTGATTTTGTTGTTTTACACTTTCTTTATGTAATGTCAGTGATCAGATCATTCTGTTGGCATGTGAGAGTCTTATATGTGTGTGTGTGTGTGGGGGATTCTCTGTGTCGAGGTTTCTTAGGTTCGTTTGCTTGAATTGGCTCTGTGGAATAAAATGAAATGCCTCAAGGACAGCTCACCATGGAATCGGCTTAAAATCACGCTTACACTTGTAAATGCATAAAAAGTGCTGCTCTGTACATACACACTAAAGAGCTGGAGAGAGCTAGAGAGAGAGAGAGAGCAAAAGACTGACTGAGATCCTCAGTGATGTTTCGACATCTAAGAAACGCTAAAGGAAATGTCACAGCTTTGGTATTCGGAGTTATGAAATAAAGTGAATTGCTATCCAGTTCATTACATTACTAAAGAAGAAAGAGCTCTGTGTGTGTGTGTGTGTGTGTGTGTGTGTGTTTTGTGTGTGTGTGTATGTGTGTGTGTGTGAGAGAGTGTGAGTGTGTAAAATGTACATGCTCAATATTTCATTTCAGATGGAGTTTCGAGCCAAAAACCTATTTACTGTTCAATTATTTACAGACTGTTCTGTATTTCAATTTTTTATGGCCATCTAAAAATGAAGCTTGGGTTCATATTCGTCTCTATTTAGCACTGACATATTTGTAACGTGTGTGTGTGTGTGTGTGTGTGTGTGTGTGTGTGTGTGTGTGTGTGTGTGTTGGTGTTGAGTTTCTGAGGACCTGCTTTACACCTCCAATGAGGTATTTACTTTAAGCCTGGACGGATTAGCTGGAGTCTATCAGACCTAAAGCTGTAATTAAACCCTGTGAGAAATCAGGACAGACACTGCTGCTTCTGCCTCACGCAGCCAGGACGAAACTACCGATCAACATCAGAGCGTACAAGTTGCTTTGAGATGCCATTAATCTCTTCACAGCACGCAACCCAAAGTACATCCATGCTGTACTTACTTTTGAAGTGTTGTGGGTGTTAAAAGAACAGGGCACGTTTTTTTTTTTCACCAAAAATGACCTACAAATGAGGTGGATTCAGCTAAGTACAACAGAGAACAGAAAGAACGGCTCTGTCATGGGATTTGAACTTGCAGCCTGTTTGCCGTAGACATTCTAATTTAATTCGGGTTGAAGTGGTGTAGTAAAAGTTGCTTGTATTCAGAATGTGGTTACACACCGGCTTGAAATGCCCAAGAGGCTGTTTCTGACAAAGATTTGGTTTCCTCTAATCACTACAGTAGGAAAAAATTGTGATCATTAAAGGAACTCGCAGATTATTTGTTTTATTTTCATTATTTGGCAATGGTGGTTTACTTTATAAGGTTCTGGTTTCCTGATCGGGAGGTCAGATGTTTAAGCCCCAGCCAATGTTCACTGTTGGACCCTTAACTAAAAAACTGCATTTTTAAATTTTATTTACATTTCATAGTAGTACTTATAGATGTGGCAACATTAACAATACTAGTAATAGTAAGCAGTGTTAGTAGAAGAAGCAGAAGTAATAGTTATAGTAATAGAAGTATTATTTTTAGTAGCAGCAGCAACTGTAGTAGTAAACCAGTTGTAATACTAGTGGTAGATGTAGTAATATTGGTAATTTAGTGATTGTAGTAGTAGTAAAATAGTGGTAGTAATAGTAGTAGGAGATGTAGCAGTATTAAGTCATAGAACAGGTAGCAGTAGTGATTGTATTTGATGTAATACTAGTAGTAGTAGATGTATAGTAGTAACAGTAGTAGTAGATGTAGCAGTAGTAATAGTTGTATTAGTTGGAGCAGTAGTAACAGTAGAAGTAGATGGAGCAGTAGTAACAGTAGTAGTAGATGGAGCAGTAGTAACAATAGTAGTAGATGTAGCAGTAGTAACAGTGGTAGTAGATGTAACAGTAGTAACAGTAGTAATATATGTAGCAGTAGTAATAGTTGTAGTAGATGTAGTGGTAGTAATAGTAGTAGTAGGTGTAGCAGTAGTAATAGTAGTAGTAGATGCAGCAGTAGTAACAGTAGTAGTAGCTGTAGCAGTAGTAATAGTAGTAGTAGGTGTAGCAGTAGTAATAGTTGTAGTAGATGTAGCAGTAGTAACAGTAGTAGTAGATGTAACAGTAGAAACAGTAGTAGTAGATGTAACAGTAGTAGTAGATGTAACAGTAGTAATAGTAGTGGTAGATGTAACAGTAGTAACAGTAGTAGTAGATGTAACAGTAGTAATAGTAGTGGTAGATGTAACAGTAGTAACAGTAGTAGTAGATGTAGCAGTAGTAACAGTAGTAGTAGATGTAACAGTAGTAACAGTAGTAGTAGATGTAACAGTAGTAATAGTAATAGTAGCTGTAGCAGTAGTAACAGTAGTAGTACATGTAGCAGTAGTAACAGTAGTAGTAGATGTAGCAGTAGTAATAGTAGTAGTAGATGTAACAGTAGTAGTAGATGTAGCAGTAGTAATAGTTGTAGTAGATGTAGCAGTATTAACAGTAGTGGTAGATGTAACAGTAGTAACAGTAGTAGTAGATGTAACAGTAGTAGTAGATGTAGCAGTAGGAACAGTAGTAGTAGATGTAACAGTAGTAACAGTAGTAGTAGATGTAACAGTAGTAACAGTAGTAGTAGATGTAACAGTAGTAACAGTAGTAGTATAGTAGTAGTAGTAGTAGATGTAGCAGTAGTAGTAGATGTAACAGTAGTAGTAGATGTAGCAGTAGTAACAGTAGTAGTAGATGTAGCAGTAGTAACAGTAGTAGTAGATGTAACAGTAGTAACAGTAGTAGTAGATGTAACAGTAGTAATAGTAATAGTAGATGTAACAGTAGTAATAGTAATAGTAGATGTAGCAGTAGTAACAGTAGTAGTAGATGTAACAGTAGTAATAGTAGTAGTAGATGTAACAGTAGTAACAGTAGTAGTAGATGTAACAGTAGTAACAGTAGTAGTAGTAGTAGATGTAGCAGTAGTAATAGTTGTGGTAGTAGACGGAGCAGTAGTAACAGTAGTAGTAGCTGTAGCAGTAGTAAGAGAAGTAGTAGATGTAGCAGGAGTAAAAGTCATAGATGTATTTGTTGTAGTTTTATTATTATTATTAGTTAGTAGTAGTATTATTATTGTATTTAAAGTCTCACTTCCTTTACTTTACTATAATTGGAAACCATAAAGAACCCTTTATTTGAATGCTGTAGATTTAACACTTTAATGAAACAAAACGAATAAGACCTTGATGCTCAAACTATGACTTTATAGCGTATAACCGCGGAGGGGTAATGGCTCCTGATCAGTTTATCTGCTGTCTCCCTGAAGAGAACAGGTTTCATTTGGAGTCTCAAGGTTTCTTCCTTGTGTTGTCTCAAGGAGGTTTCCCTTACACCTGTTACTTGGGGCTTGCGGATTAGAGATCTAAATCTAAATATCTGGAAAGCTGCTTTGTGACAATGCCTATTTTCATAAGTGGTATATATACAGTATATTTGAAATGAAGCATTTCATTTATCACTATAGAGCTGAAAAGCAGCCTGACATGTTTTTGTAGAAAAAGGTCTAATTTTTATGTATATTGTGTTTTATTTCCTGTTTTGTGTAGACTCGTAAAAGCTGTTCATACAACCATTTGACACTTTCTTAATCCGCTGTACCTCCAGCCTTCTCCACACTGTTCAATTTAATTGTTTTATTTCCAGCTGTCAGCATCTGGAGTGTGCATTCACCCATTTTTCATTCGATTTGAGGCTGCCAAACTTGTAACGCATGCAAAGTGTTTAATATTAGGTGAACACATGAGAAACGGCAATGATGGAATAATATGTATGGAAATAATGCTGAATTATTTCTCATAAACAGCGTTTCTAGCATGACATCTCTGAAAATTGTATCGCATGAATGTTCAAACGAGTAGAACGTTGCTTGTGCCTTGACAGAAGTAAGATGCAAGTAATTTCACTTCCCCCTTGCCAGAGAGACACTAGACAGCCTGTAGATATAAAGATCTGGAGTCACGCCTTCCTTTGAGTGGAAAACAGACCACTTTCTCCTCCAGTATGGTGCCAAGCCAAATGGCTGCCATGTGTCCAACAAGAAGCCAATAATATGTAACTGACAAATGCTACAGTTACTCCTTGTACCATTGCGGGATTATAATTTGTTATATCCGTCTTGTGCCAGTGAAGGTTAACTGACAAATGCTACAGCTACAGTGAGCAATAACGTTTTAAAGCTGTTCCGATGCTTATGTGCATGGCAAGTGTAATCCAAGCGCAACTGTGTGGCTGATTTTACATTGATCGGGCTGACGCTTGAAAAGTTCGTCATATTTTTTGTGTCCTGTTGAAAGACTGATCCCAAAACAGCACTTGATTGAACTTCAGCTTAAAAAGTTTGTTTTTGTCATCAGAATCTAACGCACAAACATGTGAACTGTTCCAATCCTGAAGCTTGTGGCCAGAAAAGTGTACAACAAATATCAGAATTATATAAGGACTAAATGGCATAGTGAATAAAGTATTCACTTGTTTGATTTGGAAAACTAAATTAGATTAATACTTGAACACAATATTCTTTTGACGAATATTATATTTTACTTCATTTATTTGTTTGAGTTTTATGTCTTTGTTATTGACGGATCAACCAGTCACCATGAGTGAATATAATTCCGTCCGTGTGGAGTTTAGCTGATTAGGCAGGTGAAAAAAAGTTTACATTCACAGCATTTGGTGAACGCCCTCATCAAGAGCGACTATCAATCATCTCATTTAGATACACTGAGCAGTTGAGGTTGCTGTAGTTACAGATCCGTGGTGCTGGGATTTGAACTCACAACCTTCCAATCCAAGTCCAACACCTTAACTGCTAAACTACCTTTTTGCCCATGGTAGGTTTACAGAATGAATAATGATAATCATGGCCAGGGGAAAGAATCTGAAAACGTTTCGATAAGAAACTTTTCTTTATCTGACTTTAAAACTAGTTTTATAAAAGGAGTTATAAAAAGGACTTTCCAACTTTACAATTTTTCCAAAAAAAAAAAAACTATTGCTAAAGGTAAAGCTGGAACTTTGTATATTTTAGCTACATTATAGTATGTTTTGTCAATCTGCTTAGGTTTGAGGCTGCTGAGATCTCAGCTTCAATATTGACCCTAATTAGGTTGCTGCTTCAGGTAGTTAAAAATACTCTTTTATCATATTCTCATCTGGAGCAGTGCAGGACATCAATGCAGACCCAAAAAGCATAGCAGACATTTTTCTGTGTGGCTAATTAAGAGCCGAGCAGTTGACGCGTGTCTGCTGTCCTTCTCCAGATGCCTCAGTTTATAATGAACAGGTTTTATGATGAATGTGTGTTCAGTGCTTGTGTGTGTCTCTGATCTGCCAGAACTAAACTTAATAAAACTGTCTTTGTTTTATCTACTTTTCTCGGAGTGAGTGTGTGTGTGTGTGTGTGTGTGTGTGTGTGTGTGTGTTTCAGTATGGGTTTTATACATTCTAATTAACAATTATATTTCACAAATAGTTAGAGTCAGTCAAAAAAACCTGGTGGGATAAAAGGTTTTATACAGTAAGTAAAGCAGGATTCCATGGCATTTCACCTTGAATATAGATATTGTAGTAAAGATTTTCGAATGTGTTCATGATCTTATTTAAATCGGACAAAATAAAAATCATTCCATATTTACAACGGTTTTGCCAACTGAATTTCTTTACTGTGTTAGCCCCCCTTTTGCTGCCAAAACAGTTTTGACCTGTCGAGCATTAACAGCATTAACTCCTTCAGCACTTTGAGCTCCAGTTGCTGGTCTGTTGCTGCCACACGAACCAGCCTTCACTCCCCACATGCCTCAATGAGCCTCGGCCCCACGTGACCCTGTCGCCGGTTCACCACTGTTCCTTCCTTGGAGCACTTTTGATAAACACTGAGCACTGCAGACCAGGAACGTCCCTCAAGAGCTGCAGTTTTGGAGATGCTCTGACCCAGTCGTCTAGACATAACAATTTGGCCCTCGTCAAACTCGTCAAACTCCTCAAATCCTTACCCTCGCCCATTTTTCCTGCTTCTAACACATCAACTTTAAAGACAAAATGTTCACTTTCTGCCTTATAAATCCTACACACTAACAGGTGCCATGATGAAGAGATAATCAGTGTTATTCACTTCACCTGTCATAATGTTACAATGTCATAATGTTTTGCCTGAAGGTGTAGGTAGTTAAAACGTTTATCACCCGTAAATTGCAAAGACCCTGTTGACAAAGTTATGAAAGAACTTCTCTAATGCATGACATCCTAAAAAAAATGATAGTAACACAGCTGAGCTACTGCAGTGTGGTGCAATAAACACTGTTTGCTACTATTGGTATAGGGTGCCATTTCTATTGTTCTAATATATCACTATGAAAAGCTTCGCTGGGAATTAAGCTAGGTCAAGCAAGCCTGTTTTCAGTTATTTGGGCTGTTTGTTTCAAGTCAATGTCTTTTGGGAATGTTCATCTTCCAACCAGATTCGGTTTCTGAATTCTTCTCCAGTCACGATGCTCCCGCCTCCAAAGTTCACACTGGGTACGGTGTTCATGAGGGTATACGTCCGTTCCTGTCTTTCTCCAGCCATAACATGTTGCTTGTTCTTTTTAGTCTAACCTGAGTATATCGTTTCAAGAGATCTGATTTCTCAGGAGGACCCTAGTGTGAGGTGCATTAACAGAAATGTGGTGCAGTTCATTGCGTATTGGTTTTTGTATAACCACTAGTTCATGCACCTTTCAGGTCGTCCTGCAACTCTTTTTATTTTTTCTGTAAGTGACTACTGGCTTTTTTTTGCTTACTTTTCTTATTATTAGCCTGAAAGCGCGTTGTGAAAGCTCTTATGCCGAGGAGTGAAGGAAATACACCATTCCTGTAGTTAAAATACATATATCCTTCTTAGGTGTTCCAGTACAAAAAAAATACTCTTTTTACATTTTAACTTGAGTAACAGAATGATACTTTCTTTTGAATGGACATAAGTATTAGAAGTAAAAGTGCTGATCTGTAAAAACTTTACTGTAATAGTTTATGTATGTCAATGTTCCATTCTCTTGTACATCAGACCTTTTTAAAGAGAGAGTTTTCTATAGATACAGACACACAGTGGGTGAACCCTTAATCCACACACTGTCCACCAGACATCAGCTCTCTTTATAGAGATAGATAGATAGATAGATAGATAGATAGATAGATAGATAGATAGATAGATAGATAGATAGATAGATAGAGAGGCAGACAGAGAGACGGACGGACAGACGGCTGGACAGACAGACGGACGGACGGACGGACGGACGGACGGACGGACGGACGGACAGACAGATAGATAGATAGATAGATAGATAGATAGATAGATAGATAGATAGAGGCAGACAGAGAGACGACAGACAGACAGACAGACAGAGAAATGAAAATACTCTAATATAGTGCAGATATTCAAAGTGTAGTTGAATAAAAAGAAAAATTCTTCTTTGCTGTCCTCCACTGGCTGCACCTGTCCAGGGATGATTAGTTACGGTTCATAAAATTTTCCATTTGTACTGATAGGGACATTGAAGTTCTTTATGACTCTGTAGCTTTTTTCGTTTGAGTGTTGTTTAATCTTACTGAGAACTTTAGGGAGCTCCTTGACCTTCACCATGATTGCTACTTGTGTGAAATTTTCCGGAACCAACATCTTTTTATTAGCGTTTTTTTGGGGGGGGATTTATATCTACTGTAGCTCTTTATTTTATTATATGTTTCTTTTACATATATATTTTAATAAAGTACTCCAATAATCTATTTTTCCGTTCACTTTACATCCGGAGACAGGGACATTGGGTCGCTTCTTTGTGATGCTGTGAGTTTTTCCTTATTATTCCTCCTCTATTCATTCTGAGGCCTTGAGTTCATTCTATTGTGCTTGTGTGAGCTGCTCAGTGGGGTAAAGCCGCCACGCCACGTTACAGGTTCTACACCTTCTAAATCCCTCGCCATTGGCCACTTAACCCTGCGTTTCAGGTTCCCTGCACCCGAAAAGAGCCCCTCTGGAGCAGCAAACTCTGCAGCCATGGCAGGATTAAATAAAGGTTATGAAAAGCATGCCCGGCCAGAGACTATTGATTGATGGAGATAATGCTTATCTGATGTCTTGATGGCCCACCTTTTCGGGCCTTTAAATGTCCTTGGAGATAAAAGGAAAACTAACGATTGCTGTCTGCTTGCTCCATTCCTGCAGAGCACGCAGGAAATGCTCTCTGACTGAATAACAGGAATCCATACGCTCCATTTGCAGAGATTGAAAGAGCGTACTGAATTGGACACAAGCGTTTATGGATGTGTGACTATACAGAAAATTGCAGCTGTGTAAGGTTGTGCAAAGAGAACTATCAGGTGTAAACAGTCTTATTGGTTCTAAACAGTATACAGTACGATGTGCGACAATGATAGAATGTGGGAATGTACACAAAACCAGAAGCAAATATCACACAGCAAAAAATAACAGCAAATTAAAAAGACCCTTGAATATACACTATATGAACGAAAGTCTGTGGACCTCTGATCATCAGATTGATGCTTTTTGAGCATCAATTTCTACATTTAATCCCCATTGCTAGTTATAAGAACCTCCACTCTTCTGGGAAGATGTTCCACTAGATTACTGATGTAGATGAGTTGAGGAGGCCTGAGGTCAGAGCTCTGTAGCAAGATCTTCCACATTTTTCTATCCATGCAAAGCATATCTTCATGGAATAAACTGCTTTGCAAGGTGTTGTTTGAAGGTAATTTCTATTTTTTAGTTATTTTACCTGCAAATTGAGTTTAATTACCACCAGATATATCATTTGAGGCGTTGTATCTTTGTAAACTTTATTTTATATGTAATAACTGGTTTTAAGGTTGGAAGTAAAAAATGATCACAATTAGGACTTGTTCATTAGTATTATTATTCTATATTATTATTCTATATTAGCTCGTTTTATGTCAATACAACACGTTTATTTACAACCTAACAGCAAACTATAAGAGTGTGCAGTATTAAGTCAGCACATTATCCAGTATAGTTAAGATTTTATACTTAATACAGAGTACTTTTGGCTTTTTACTAAGTTGTTCTGTAGCTTGATTTCAGTTTCTCAAGATGAATATCACAGTTTTCATCTAGTTTGTATTTTCTGAAATCATGCATTTATTTCTTATATTGAGATGGTTACTTCTTGCAGGAATGGGATGTTTAAAAAGCCAATCTTACAAACTTTTCTCTTTATAGAATAGTTTTACCGCTATAGTTAACATGTAATCGGAGTGTGATCGCTATGTGAAAGCTTTCATTTTGTTGCATTCAGGGTCTTCGTGAAGGTTGTTTTTAAACGATATTCAATGTCCGTGTCATCTACACGAACGCCCTGGAGTGTTTCGTTTCAGCACTACAGACCTATTATTTACGCCATATCTTTGTCAATATGCCACCCAATTGTTTTGGATTTCACGCTAACGGCCAGAGATGTAGGCGATGTGCAAATGTTTAATTTGTGGTTTCTTAAAAAAAAAAAAAAAAAAGAAAGGACAGCTTGTACAGGCTGCAAAACAACAGAAGGACTCGAGCACAATTAATTGTATCTGTTTGTTCTCGGTTCTGATCAGCCGAGGTATTTTATGTGGGTTATTTTTTTTACCACTCTCTATAAATACGTTTCTATTCACTTTTATTTTGGTCCTGTACGCTAGACTCGCTAGATACCTTTGTTGTTAGAGATTGTTTTGGCAAACACCTGATTTTCTTTTTTATTCTGTATATTAGCGTTATGTTGTGACGTGAAAGACTGTAAACTCATTGTTCCATTAATAGCATCTCTTTTTTCAGGCCTCCCTTTATGAATCAGGGGTGTTGCTGAAGTGGAGTGAATCACTATGAGACAAATTAAAATGACACGACTAGACAACGGCTGTACAAAATGAAATGACTAAACAAAGATTCTGCGACGTCCAATTTTTCAGACAGGAGCTGGAAGGATCGAGCTTTGCTTAGGCAAACACTTTTGCTCTACAGCGCAGCTAATTAGAGAGAAGATCCGCCGGACAAATACGCTGTAGTTTAAGCAGTCAAACTTTTTAATTTTGCAGTGAATCAGGGCTTTTTTTTTCTCCTTTGGCTTTCCGTTTCTGAGTATCAGATCCAGGCGTTTTTACAGGGTTTGTATCTCTACTGCTAGAATCTAAACCAGAATTTGAGTGACTCATTCAGTTACTCATCCACAGATTTTTTTTTTTCCCCCTCCATTGGCTTCTGCTGTACTGACATAATATTCCTTGAGCATAAAGAAAATGCTGCAATCCGGATATGTGGGCAGGGAGAAAGGCCTTTTCAGAGCAGCGAGGAGGAAGTTTTCTGTTCATTCCTTTCTAAAAGGCCATGAAAAAAAATCAGCTGTGCATTTGGCAAAGCTTTTTTTTATTATTTTTTTTTTTTACTTACCCATCTTCTCTTTGCCTCTGCCTCTCCACCTCTTCACTCCTTTCACACATCATCTGAGTCAGATATTTAGTGTAGGTGCAGTCCTGCAGGTCCGTAATCTTTTTATCGTCACGCTCCGCACGATGAATCACCCGACGGCAGCAAGAGCAGGCCTCGCACCCGACCGTGAAGTTTTCCATAAATTCAAATAAGAACTGGGTCTCCACAAATAGCAGAGAGAGCCGAGTGACGCTCAAAGGCTGTGAAATGATTTGGAGAGCCTCCATTGTAGATCAGAATGTGAGCTTTAGGATTACTGGAGAGTCAAGCAGCAGTGATGGATGAGTTTGAACTCCTGAGCTGGAGTCCGGATATGCAAAAATTCAGGAAAAAGTATTGCACGAGGAGCTTTCGTGAAATACCAAACACAGAAGACTGATAGAATGAATGGCATGTGTTCCTTTTTTGGGAAGATGTTTCACTAGATTTTTCAGTGTCCTTTTGGAGATTTGTGTTTATTCAGCCAAAAGGTTGTTAGCAAAGCAAGGTGCTGATCAGGTGCACTGCAAATAATTAGCGTCAAGTCTAATGATCTGCCAGTGCAGTAAGATAATTACACTTGGTAATATTTCTTAAATCAAGAAACCATATCTAGGCTTTAGAAAAAAAAAATAGCAATAAAACCCTTATTTTAAGCAGTCGATTTAGTTTCTTTAACTTAAAACTAGCTTGTTTATTATTTTTTCAAACTTTATGCTCTTTATTTGTGTGAAAAGATCTTAAAACCAGAGCTACTGAATAAGAGAATTCCTCTTAATTTAAAAATGATCATTATTATATATTCTGTCTTAAAATAAGAAAAAGCATTTCAACAAAAAACAAGATTACTATTAAAATCAAGATCACACATTGGCGTATTGTCAACAGTTATTTATTCAAATGAAAAGTGTCTTGTAACACACAGTAGTTACGACGTAAAAACAAAGCGAAATCTGCTTCTTAAAATACTTATTGCAACATGAAACATTGTTGGATGTGAGGTTAGAGGGACAGCGCATGTAGGACGTTTTGGAGACAAGGTGAGGGAGGCAGGATTGAGATGGTTTGAACATGTGCAGAGAAGGGACGTTGTGTATATCAGTAGAAAAATGCTGAGGATCGAGCCACCAGGAAGGAGGAAAAGAGGAAGGCCAAGGAGGCGGTTTATGGATGTGGTGAGGGAAGACATGCAGGTGGTTGGATTGAAAGAGGCAGATGTAGAGGACAGGGGGGTATGGAGGCGGATAATCCGCTGAGGCGACCCCTAATGAGAGAAGCCTAAAGAAGAAGAAACATTATTGGATGTTTTTTGTCATCAGTAAAAACTGTGATATTTAGCGTGAAAAACTGAAATCAAGCTACAGAACAACTTAGTAAAAAGTACAAGAAGTTTGTATTAAGAACAAAGTTCTAAAAAATCATAACTATACTGGATAATGTTTGGAAAGCGTGTGCTGACAATACTGCAGACTCTTATAGTTTGTTATTAGGTTGTAAATAAATGTGTTGGAACATTTGAATTAAATAATACTAATGAACAAGTCATTTTGATCATTGAGTATTTTTCACTGGGCAACTTTAAAACCATTACAGCTAAAATAAGTCCTCGAATGATGTCTCTGACGCTAATTAAGCTCAATTTGCAGGCAAACGAACTAACTTTATGCTTCGCTAACCAAATAGAAAAAAATCTTCAAACAGTCTTAATAATCTTACACAATCTGCTCTTGTAGTATTTTATTCTTAAAATAGGATCATTAAGATTTTTATGGTTAGAAATAAGATTGCGCTGAATGTCTTGACAAGATGGAGGAGTTTTTGATGTGTGAGATGCGGAAGCCTGAGATTTCAATTAATTTCGAAGGTAATCAGTGGAGTTGAGGTCAGAGCGCTATAGCAGGCCACTCAAGATCTCCCATTCCATCCTATATAAAGTAAATCTTCATGGAGCTGGCTTTGCGCAAAGGGGTTCAAATGAAGGAAAAAAATTCAATGCAACCGCACCCATTACATAATTTTGTGCCTTGAAAACAGTTTGGGAAAGAAGCACAAATGGCACACCACATATTTAGTCCATACAGTGCACTTCAGGACCAAACTTCTATAAGTACAGAGAATCCCCTGAAGGCAAATAACAATGACGAGGCAGCGACGGCGCAGTAAAAACAGTTTCGGCGGATGTTAGGTCCGTTCGCCGTTTGTTTAATGCGACCGTAGATAGAATGGCAATAAGGGAAGCTGACACGATGCCCCAGTGGTCCATTCGAGAGTTCATCCCCTTCTCTCTTAATGCACCCCCCCGTCTCTAATATAAAGCTTTGGCTCGGCTTCCATCGCTCGTTTGTTTATCCATTCACCACTTAATAGCTCGCCGCTCCATTGTTGGACGCTCGCATTCACAAATGGCAGGGTTGAGACGTTTGCGGGGCCGAGCTCACTCAAATCAGGGACCGCAATTGATCCCAGATTGTCTATTCTTTTGTGTCTACTGACTCCAGTCCAATTTGGGAGAGGAGGAGCAGAATCGGAGAGTGCGAAGCATTGAAGACAGGCAGCTAAAAAGGAATTCGACACAAAACATTATCGAGCAGACAGAAATAACTGTCAGGCTTGTCAAGGATTGAAAAAAAGATGTGCTTCATTTTCTCACAACAGTGACTTTTTTTTTTTTTTATCTACCGGTCGCTCGGACTGTTTTAGAATAAATGTCTTTATATTATGTGAGATGATGTAGACAAGCTAAAATGAGGGTAATCTGGGAATAATCTTTACCTCAGGGTTGGATGTAATTCACTTGTGAGACTTTGTTTTAGGTAAATTGCTAATACAAGTCCTGAGAAACAGGACAGATATTTTATTTAACATACATTATATGGACAAAAATATTGGGACGCTTGATTTTTCCAGCCATATGTGGATGTATAGGATGAGTCAGCATGAAATTTTTCTTTCACTTTAACTAGGAGACCCAAACCTGTTCCAGGAGTGAAAGCTTTTCTGCCATAGAGAACTCACCTCAACCCTAATAAAAAACCTATAGGATGAATTTGAATGCGGACTGCACCCCAGGCCTCCTCACCTCGCCTACGTCACCAAAGTACAGTATGTGAATAAGTGCGAAGGTCACCAAGCACCCCTCAAAACCTAGTGGAACATCTTCCCAGAAAAGTGGAGGGTATTTTAACAGCTAAATGGGGACTAAATCTGGAATGAGATGTTCAGAAAGCACATATAAATCTTCTGTTCGGCTGTCCACAAACATTTGTTCATGTAGTGTACACTATGTGGGCTCTATTGGCATTTGGAACTGCCTCATGCCAGGTGAGATCAGGGTGCCCTGATGATTTTTGCAGCAGAAGTCGATTCAAGGACTCATTTAATTAAGAGTGCATTCGTTTTTATTCGCTTTTTTTTAAATCAATTTCTTGAATAATGACATTATTTATGTGCATTCAAATCGTAGGATCAATTTAAATTAATTCAGGAGGTAATTATGAATTATTACAGCAGACATGTGGATTCCAAGCAGAGGGGGAAAATTAGGCTTTTTTTTCCCTCTGATTGGCAGATTGCCTCTTACACTCTGTATCTCTCACTTTCTCTTTCTCTCTTTCAGTTTCCCACTGTTTATTTCTGTCTTTCTATCTTACTTTCTTCTTTCTCTGTCTTTCTTTACACTCATCTCTGTCTGTCTGTCTGTTTGTCTATCTGTCTCTCACTTTCTCTTTCAGGCTTTCTATCTCTCTCTGTCTCTGTTTGTCTCCCTGGCTCTGTTTATTGCTGTCTATCTCATTTTCTTTCTCCTCTCTCTCTTTCTCACACTCTTTCTGACTCTCTCCCCTACTTTCAAGTTGCCTTTCTATCTATTCTCTTTACTGTCCTTGTCTGCTCCTGTCTCATCCTCTCTTCATTTCTGTCATTGCCTCTTTTTCTCACTCTTATCTCTCTTTGTCTAGCTCTCTTTCCGTGTCTGAGTTTTTTTTTTCTCTCTGATGCGTCATCTTCTCTTCTATTCCTCGCTTTCCCCTTTTATCTTTATTCTTTTTCATGCCCATTATCTCTAAGCCTTTAGACATATGAGAAGTACCTGCACTTGTGTGTGTATATGCGTATGTATATGCATGTACGTGGTGTGTGTGTGTGTGTGTGATGTGCATGTGCTCGTGGGAGCATGGCTTCATGGTCGAGCGAGGTTGGGCTCTGTGCCATGCTCCGCAGTGCAGGGAGCGACCCGTCTGCCAAGCCGGAGAATGAGTGAGTGGATGGATGAAGGAGTAGAGCGAAGATGACTGATCGCGGCAGGGGAAAGATAAGTATCAGACGGAAGACTCTAAAAGAGTGTGGAAAGAGCAAGCGGAGACAAAGTGATGTCTGTGAGAAAGTGGTGGAAGGAAAGAAAGAGAAGTGCAGGTAAAATATCATTTATTAGTGTAAAGCAACCGACTCGATCCTGGTGTCACTTACAGCTGAAAATGCAGGGGACATCAGCAGTCAGAAGAAACTAGCACAATGTATACGTTTAAATAGTCCCAATTTGTTTTCCAGGTTATTCAACATCTACACAGCATTGCAAACCCTATGGAAGCATATAGGTAGCAAAATTCAATTTAAAATGCAATTTTCAAAATGGCAATGCAAAATTCAACACAGAAATGTGTTTCTGTATTTAAATTGACATTTTCCATTATGTGCCAAGTTTGGTGCAAAAGGAAAATTGTATTATATCATTTACATTTGCCATTTCAAACAGTAATTTGAATATGCAAATTACATACTAATTTTAACGCTTTGTAAGTTGCAAAATTAAAATGTTTTTCCCGCATTGATTTGGAAATCACCATTTTGCTACCTTTTTTCCATATCTTTGTCTCAGAATAAGTTTTAAGTTTGCAACTTATAAAGCATTAAAATTAGTATGTATTTAATAATTGTTCATGTTCACTGCACCCCAGGCCTCCTCACCTCACCTACATCAGTACCTGAGTTCACTAACACCCTTGTGACTGAATGATCACAAATCTCGGGAATCACACTCCAAAATCTAGTGGAACATCTTCCCAGAAAAGTGGAGGTTCTTATAAGAGCAAATGTGGAATGGAATGTTCAAAAAGCACATACAAATCTTATGGTCAGGTGTTAAAAAAAAATCTTTGTCCAAAATATAGTGAAACATCTTCGCAGTAGAGAACAGTTTTACGCATGTGGAGTATACGGATGTAAGAATTTTCAGCCTTTTTAAGGTGGAACTATTTATGAAAAAATGTTGAAGCATGGATGAAGATGAAGAGCATTGCCTTAAAGTAGCTTCACACAGATAAAGCGGTTATAAAAGAATGTAAATGTTTGTTCCTTATAATTGAACGTTTGTTTTAAATGAGCGAGTAAGTGGAGACTGTGGCAAGGACAAACTTCTTGAGATGGTATGAGGAAGAAAACTTGAGAGGAAGCAGACTCAAAAGGGAACCCATCCTCATCTGGGTGACAACAAATGTCCATTCATTATTGTCATCTTATCATCTTTGTTAAGGTGTGCAGCTATAGGCGATTAAATGCAGCCTGTGGTCCTGAGCCATTGTAGTAGACTGTTGATGTTATTTCCAGTCCAAATTCATTCTCAAAGATCATTTTTTTTCTCAGAATCTTCATGGAAATTTAGGCTACATATACACAGAGAGACACTGATATGGGAGAAGTGCAGGCAAAAGTGGATTAAGGATTTTATAGTTCTTTCTTGTTTTAGAAGAATAGATTGCTTTGGTCATCCATGAATCCTTTTGTTTTCAATCTCAGGCACGGGTTTCGATTAGGGGTCGCCGGAGTGATGGTCTGAATCTCTCACAATGAGTCACAGGAGTACAGGTCCCTAGTGCAGAGATAGACATAGATGCTTAAAACTGGGAATTACAAAGTACAAAAGAAGTACAAAAAAAATGCAGAAATATGAAAAGGAAAAAAAAAACACGAAAAAAGGTTTCAGGCAGTCCAAAGTCTCTAAAGGCAAAGGAACACTTTTTTCTAGAATAAACATTTTCTTAAATTTATAAAGGTTTAACTTGAGGGAGGATATATATATATATATATATATATATATATATATATATATATATATATATATATATATATATATATATATACACACACACACACACACACACACACACACATATATATATATATATATATATATATATATACGTGCTATTGTTCACCTGAGGATGGATTTGCCTAATTTTAATACCTGATAAGGACCAGATGGTTTTTGCTTCTGGTTTATTTAGATTTTGGGAAATAGAAGCGACTAAATGTGTTAGAAGTTTCTGCAGGCAGGTACAAATAAAAGGAAGAAAATATATAAATATATATAAATATATATAATATATATAACGATAATATAACGAAATATATAACGATCATAAAATTGGTACAGTATGTAATTTTTTAACATCCCATTCACATTTACAGTAATCCCCCCCCTTTACTGCGGTTCGAATCTGGCGCCCTCGGTTTATCGCGGAAATGCATTTGCCACGTAACTAATTTGTTTGGCAGATTTTTCTGGTCTGTCGATAGATCAGCACGATAGACCACAAAAACTTAAAGGGAATTGTTTTTATGGAGTTTTGTGTTGAAATAATGAAATTTATTAATAAAAATAGCATTATTATTTATAAAATGAAGTAAAATTGGCTCTTATAATAACCTCCACTCTTCTGCGAAAATGTTCCACTAGATTTTGGAGTGTGTTTGTGGAGATTTGTGATTCATTCACAATGGTATTTGTAAAGTCAGGTACTGATGTAGGTGCGGTGAGGAAGACTGTGTGCAGTCAGTGTTCACATTCAACCCAAATGTGTTTAGTAGAGTTAAGGTCAGGGGTCTATAGCAGATCTTCCATTCCAGCCCATGCAAACTATAACTTCATGGAGCTTTGTGCACAGGGGTATTGTTATGCTGGAACAGGTTTGGGTCTCCTAGTTCAAGTCTAGGGAAAATGTTATGCCATCAAAGACATCCTATACAATTGTGTGACTCGGACATTGTAGTAAGAGCTTGGAGATGAAACACAAAAGGCTGTAAAAGTGAGGTGTCACAATACTTTTGTTCATGTAGTATATTCACTCCCGCAAAACCCATATTGTTGTGTTGAAAACTGGAAATGGTCAGGTTACCTGCTGGTCACCCTGTAACAATGAAAGGTAAATGTCCATCTGTGCTAATTTCCTTCTGGTTTTAATATAAACATAAATATCTAAATAGACAAAGATGAATACAGATACAGATGATGTCTGTATAAAGCTGGTGTGTTTTCTTCTGTCGAGCTGCACAGAAAAACGCTCAGGTTAAAACCTGTGTTCACCAGTGGCACTCTTTCTGTATTTTGTATATTTGTTGTATCACTACTGCAAAATTACATTTTTTGGGACAAAAAAAACCTAAAGAAAAAAATGGCATTGCAGCTGGAGGATAGCAACAGACCCCCTGTTGTGGATTTAAATGAGTCCGAAAGCACAGTGTATGCTGAGCTGCTAGCGATCTCCATGTAAGTGTGTGTCAAACTACGCTTTTGCACTAGGCCTCCTACTGTGCCTTTCTGTGCATTTCTTTCCAGCTGTGTTTATCAGCGTAGTACATCTGTTTTCTGATCAGCTCATGGTGACAGGTGAAGCTTCCCGCCCGTGGTGTCACTTGGTGGTTAGGTGCTCACCAGGCCGCGAGCTGCAAAGCGTCAGTCCAAATTAGCTTCAGCTGTGTTTCACGATTCCAGCCTTTAACATTGGAGACACATTCCACATTAATTGAGCACTTAAGGAGGCATAGAGCGCATTATTTGTCAACTGACAAGAGGAGCCCTCGTCGTGCGAATACTCACAGGAATATATCTAACCATCAGCAAGCCAGTTATTTATCTGGCTTTATTTGTGCACTTTGTTTAGTCTCATTAAAGAGATTTCTGCAAGCTCGTTCCTATTCAGCAGCTCATGCTCAGCCTGCACCCTCGGTTTAACTCATTTAAGTGTTTATTTTTTTCACAAACCACATCTACTTCTGTTATACGTTCAGCTGGATGAATCTAGATGGTGTTTCAATGCTTAATCAATACATATGTAATGAACCAATGGAAAGTGTGCAGTGTATATTTCTGCTGTAATGGACATCATGAAACAGGACAAAAGGATTCAAAAAGATTCAGAAGTATTTATAATGATAATGCCAGTGTTCAGTATTTCTGTGTTTTCACTCACATCAATTATGAGGATTATTGGAATGGCAAAGCCGTAGTATTTTTTTTGTAGTGAATAACACCGATTATCTCATCATGGCACCTGTTAGTATATTAGGCAGCAAGTGAACTTTGAGTACTTAAAGTTGACGTGTCAGAAGCAGGAAAAATGAGCAAGCGCAAGGATTTGAGCAAGTTGTGACAAATTGTGATGTCTAGACGACTGGGTCAGAGCATCTCCAAAACTGCAGCTCTTGTGGGATCTTCCTGGTCTGCAGTGATCAGTGTCTATGGGGTGCACAAGACTCAGTTATGCACGTTAGGGAGCAAAGGCTGGTCCGTGTGATCTGATCCAACAGACGAGCTCCTGTAGCTGAAACTGCTGAAGAAGTTAATGGTGTTAATGCTCAACAGGTCAAAACTGTTTTGGCAGCAAAAAGGGGAACATCACAATATTAGGCAGGTCAATTAAAGGCACACAATATTGTGATCAATTAAAATGTGCACTTAAAAAATGTGCAATTAAAAAGTACAAGTTAGAAATCGACGTTTGTCCAGATTTTCCTTATTTTACATTATAATCACTTTATCTTGTGTGCTTCAGATTTTTTTTTTTTCGTATGCAGCCGAGTGTTTGGAAAGCATTTGACAACACCATGTACACACTGAATAAAACAAGATTTTTCACACTGAATGTGTGTGTGTGTGTGTGTGTGTGTGTGTGTGTGTGTGTGTGTGTGTGTGTGTGTGTGTGTGTGTTATTGAGTTTTATATGCAGAGACACATTTGTATGGGTACATGTAAATTCAGGGAAAAATAGATGATGATATACAGTAGTTGTGGTTGTTTTCTTGCTGTAGAATGAACATAAATCCATAATTTTCCTCATAAAGGGTGGGTTTTTTTGCATTTGGAATATAGTATTATAACCGCACGCACGGTCTTAAATTACATTTTGATTCAGGAAACTGTATTGTTCGCCACTAAAGGAAATTGGTTTGTATATTGGGAAACATTTACAAGCAGTCGAGTCAGGAATTCAGTAAAATCTCCATGTTTATTCTATTAAAAAACAAAAGGAATTACTTTATTATGGAATTTTTTTTGCAATACAGTAGGGGCTGTTTCTCCTCGGCTTTTATGTGAATAGGATGTGGACTTCTGTAATGCTTTGATGATGAGCTTATGCAGGGTTGGTTGCGTTTTCATAGAAAATCCTTAATTTCCCTTAATTATTGACTTGACAATTTAAAGGCATTAATAAGTAGATAACGGTCTGGTAAAACCCATTAGATGTTATTGTGGCTGAATTCTAACAAACAAAAATGGCGGAGAAAAAGCTAAATCTACTTTTGGAATTGTATACACTTTATTTTATTACAACTATTACGCAGATTTTCATTACAACAACAGATTCAGGTTGGAAGCATTAGATTTACTTTAAACGTATAGCAAAAACATTCGAGTTGTAAAAAAGTAATTCGGTAATTTTTTGGTTAAATGTTATATTAATAGGATTTATTGATTCATTGTGATTCATTGAATGTAATACATACAGTAATATGTATCATAAAGTTTTCCTCAGGAATTAACATTATAACATTTTGTTCAAATCCACCGGTAGTTAAGGCATATCTTTACTACTAAATATGCAATCTACATGTTTGTTTTTGTTTTTTTTATAGAGGATGCCTCTACAAACTGTAAAACTGCACATTGAAAACCCACAGCTTTGACTTGGTAACCAAAGCCGATCGATGTGAAGCCGAAGCACTTCATTAGTTTGCTGTGATATATGAACTCCGCTTTCTTTACTTGGCTTGCGGCAGCTGTTTGCCTGGAGCCAATTTATTAAACAAGACTTTCTCCTGATTATTTTAATAGTTGACTACAGCGTCCATGGTCTTGTTGGCTCGACATGGAGCCTGTTCGGGTGTTTTTCTGTACAAAACAGCAAACTTCTTGCTGAAAACCCAATTAATTAGAAATAATCAAGGAAGTAAAGGGAGGGTGGCATTAAATAATAATATGATGACAGTTTGCTGCTCTTATTTAGGAAAAGGAGTTTCTTAAAGCAGCGTTTGCAAATGTGTTATATCGATTCTTTTATTGTGTAATTACAAATGATGCAACGTTAATCTTTTCTTTTAAATAACAGTAACCAAATAAACAAAAGCACGGACGAAGCATTAATGCAAAAACTAAATTTTCCCATTCAGTAATCCGATTTTTGTCTGTGCTCGATCTAATATTGTGGTTAGTGAAGAATTTTTCAGCTTCATCGCTTTTCCATTTAGTTGAACTACAGCTTGTGCTGATATATATATTTATATATATAAATGTTGAAATGCCATTGCATCATACTGTCATGATATTACAACATGCCAAATAGTTATCAACTCTTCTAGAGGTGGTGTTCAGAATAGACTGATTTGTTTTTGGTACTAGTATTTTTTTTTATAGAAAGACACAACCCCAACACAGGTTCTAAGAATTGGATTTGGATATCAGTAACAGGCTAATAAAAGTCATCATAAGTCTGGTTATCACTGTCTGCAAATTTGCATCATGTCATAAAGTAACAGCAACAAACAAGAATGAAGTGAAGATATTTTTGACTCTTGACAAAAATAGTCTTATTTATGCATTTGATTATTATTCCAAAAGTTTTAGCAAATTCCTGTCTTTTCTAAAGGGGTTTCTAGGACTAGCAGCATTTCTTGGCATAGGCAAACTAGGTGGTCGCCTATGGGGTGCAACCAGCTGAGGGGGCGCCAGTGAGCACCCCCATGCCTTGCCACCGCCCTCGTCTATATAAACGATTTACCAGTTTTTCTGCTGAAGTTTCATATACAGTATATGCTTACATAATTAAATTTAAGCAATTTTGCAATGATTATTAAATGTGTTTAACCTTTTTATGGAATATTCATGAATGATTTGTAAGGGCCTAGGGTGCAAAAAAGGTTAGAAATAATAGCTTTGCACTCTTACACAACTACAGTAACAGTGTCCTTGGTTCACCGCTGTGAAATTGTGGAGAACTCATGTGTTAAAGGAGATATTTTTTTTTGGTATTAAGTCCCAGTGTAACAACTGCAGGTTGTGTTTTTACTCATGCTAAATTCAAGCTAAAAGAAATAGCATACGCATTGTGCATTGTAAACGCTATGCTGCATTTGTGCCGAAGTAGCATTTATGCTGGATTTACAATGCACTGTGGGTAATAATATAATGAACTACCTGAGGAATACGATTGTCCACGAAGCGTTCGTTCAGCACTACAAAATGGCCGACACCCAAATAGTGCATTATGTGATAAATAGGGAACGGATTCGAGCTTTATATACAGTGGCAGTTTTTCATTGGTGTGATCCAGCTCCAAATAAAATAGGAGAGAATAGTTTATTTAAATGTGAGAGAAAGTAAAAAAAACAAAAAAGACGCCCTTGCAGACGTGGATCCTAGCGCTAAATGTTGTAACCAAGCCTTCAACAACACATGGACAGATATTTTTTAATAATAGCGCTCTGTGTTTTGGCTGTCCCATCAACAACGTCTCGCTCAAACATTTTAAACAATCTGCAGCTGCACATGTTCTTGTATTTTCTTGTATAGTGGCGTTAGAATCTGTTTTGGATACGTGGTGTACTGCACACTAAATGTGAGCACTGAATAAAATATGATTTGTGGGTTTTGAGAGGTGGAGAGGAGTTTTCTGTTAAGATCATGCACTTTTTGGTTCACTCAGTAGTATCAGCAGATGCTTTTATCCAGAGTACAAAGCTGAAGAGTTCAGGATTAGGGGTCTTTTTCAGTTTCCTGGCAATCTGAATATTTTTTTTCTGGACATAAGTACAAGAAGCTAAACTACAAAGCTGTGAACGTTTACACTTTTATTAATGTGTGCGATTGTGAACGTTAGATTTTTTGAGCGTTGTGTGTTTTTGTGATGTTTTAATATTGTTAGTAATAATAATCATAAAAAAATTAAAATAGTAATAATAATATCAGTACTATCAGTGTAAAAAGTAGTAGTAAATATGATTTATTTCTCGGGCATTTTTTATGGACTAGCTCATACACTTCATGTGCAAAAGTATTTGGACACCTGCCTTTTACAGCCATATGTGGTTCCTCCCCAAACTGGTACCACCAGTCTTCCATGTCTTTGGATGCAGTCACATTACATTTCTACTTTACTCAAACTAGAAGACCTGTTCAAACCTGTTCCAGCTCCATGAAGAAATGCTTTACAAGGTTGGAGTGGAAGATCTTGAGTGGTCTGCTGTAGAGCTCTGACCTCAACCCTATTGAACACCTTTGGGATGAATTGGAACGCTGACTGCACTTCAAGCCTCCTCACCTCACCTACATCAGTACCTGACTTTACTAATGGCACTGTATTTGAATGAGATCTCCAAAATCTAGTGGAACATCTTCCCAGAAGAGTGGAGGTTATTATAGGAGTGAAGGGGGACAAAATGTGAAATGGGATGTTTAAAACCACTTATGCATATAAAGATAATTTAATTTCAAAAGTAATGTAATGGAATATACAGGATAAAATAAAAGGGAAAAATAAGAGGTACAGAAACAAAGCAGGATTTAACCAGGCTTTCATGTGGTCCACTTTTACTGATGTTCTCCTCTAGTTCAGAGATGCCTTCATGTTAGTAGCAAACACTAATGGGCAAATGTCAGTTGGTAATGTTGCTGCATGGCAGCAGCACACTCATGGATCTATATATGCTAATTTATCTGCCAGTGTGCTGTCAAGGTCTCTATGCTAAGACCTAGTAGTGTGTCCTGCTCCCCTTTGAAGCCTTCCTGCATTTCCAGATCTTATTGATTTCAAATAAATTGTTGTTTTTTGTGGTGCACAGCATAGGCGTCTCAAACCATTGTGTAATTCAGTGTAAATATTGTTTATTATTGTTCTGTTTGGTCAATAATTCATTTGGCTGAAAAATGCTGTATGTTACATTCACTGGTGTTTTGGGTGTTGGAGCTCTTTTTACAGTGGATGGATGGATGGATGGATGGATGGATGGATGGATAGGTAGTTTAATGGACAGACAATTAACTGCAAATGCATATGTGTTTATATTATGGTTGAACAGATGTATAGGCAGTGATGTACGGATAGTTGGATTTATAGATACACAGATGGATAATGAATAGACAGGCAGATAAACAATGGATGATGAGTGAAGGGGTAAGTGAGCTTATAGATAAATAGATAGATGATAGATGAATAAGTAAATGAGTGGATGTGTAGAAATGTATGGCTTGATGGAAACCTTCATGCATGCATGAATAAATGAATACGTAGATGGCTATATACACTATATGGACAAATGTATTGGTACACCTGATTTTTCCAACCATATGTGGTTCTTTCCCAAACTGTTATCACAATTGTATAGAATGTCTTTTCAATGCAGTATTATGAAATTGTCCCTTTACTTGAACTATTAGACCCTAACCTGTTCCAGCATCACATTGCCCCTGTGCACAAAGCCAACTCCATGAGAATATGCTTTGCATGGGTTGTAGTCGAAGATCTACTGACCTCAACTCTTCTGAACACCTTTGGGTTGAATTGAAATGCTTACTGCACCCCAGGCCTCCTCATGTCACCTACATCAGTACTTGGTTTTACTATCACCCTTGTGTCTGAATGAGCACAAATTTCCACAAGAACACTGCAAAATCTAGTGGAACATCTTCCCAAAATAGTGGAGGGAATTAAAAGAGCAATTTGGGAGTAAATGTGGAATGCAATGCTTAAAAACCACATACCACAGTTATGACCAGGTGTCCGCAAACTTTAGGCAATATAGTGTAGCGTGATGTATAATTGATTCGGTGATTGGTTGGAGAGATGGATGTGTGTATATATATATATATACACAGATGGTTGGACAAAGGAATAAGCAGATAGATGGATATGTATGGATTAATAAATATGTGGAAGGACAATAGGTAGAAAAACTGACAAACAGACAATCAAGAAGTTGGATGAACAGATAGGCAGATTGATAAATGGATGTATAAGCAACCAGATAAACCATTAGGTGGATGAATAAATAAATGTAGAGATTGTTCAGTGGTTAAGTCGGTGGACAGATATATCGGATGTATGATGGTTAGACAGGTACTATTTTTAGAAAGATGATAATTGTGTATGGTGTAAGAAGCTCCTCCCCCTGGTGACAGACGCTGAAGCAGAAGGTCTGTGTTTGTGCAGAGAATGGATTGGGGATGGCACACTGCTGTGAGTGTGCTTGTGGCTTCTTCGCTGAGAGGAAGATGTATCCGGTGTCAGTGAGATGAAGAGCAGCGTGGGTCTGTTCACTGCTATACACTTGGGGCCATCTGTACACAAACTCTGCCAGACGTCAAACTCTGGAGTAGCATGTAGCACTTCAGAGCTCAGCCGGTCTCCTCCCCCCTGGCTACAGCTGACCTCCTGCCTTCCTGCTCGTCACACAGACGCTGGCCGTGTGTTTGATGTGCTTGAACTGATAAGACAGGTCGCTTTGCTTGATTCGGATGATTTGTACTAGGAATTGATGATCATCAGACATCGCTGAACATGTGGAGCATACGCATAATGACCTGAAGAAGCCTAGTGAACATACCAAGATTTAATGGTTCAGACTTGAATCGACGTCTGAGGGTTTACCGAAAAAAAAAAAAAAAACATAAATTTAATTGTACTCTTAGACAGTCCTGTCAAAATCGGACATAATAGGCAGGAAATGTTAGGAAATAAATGTAGCAAAAGAACTAGATTGATGTGTGGTTTGAAGAAGTGGTTCAAACATTGGACTTTTAATCAGAAGGTCCTGAGTTCAAATCTTTGGAACAACCACCACTCTGCCACTGCTTAGCCCCTGAGCAAAAACCTTCAAGTACTCAGCTGTTTTAGTGAGATTCTCTAAATGTCAGTCGCTTTGGAAAAGGGCAAGAGACATACATGTAACTAGAAATGTCAACATAATACAATTAATCAGTTCATATTTTCCTTGAAACACAGGGGAGTTTGAATATGTCTGTTAATTTTTTGTGTTTATACTGTTACATCAGTAATATAGATCGATTCACCTGAAGTTATTAACACAGGTGCTTTGTAATCTTGTAACCATGACAACCATCTTAATTAATGGTTTAGACTTGGACTATATTTGTGCTCAGATTTTGCTATTAATCTCAACCCAGTAAATGTGAGTTCGAGGAAATAATGTGACAGATTTTAGTCAGAAAAAGAATGTAAAAGAGACAAGAATTAAGCAAGACAGAACCATAGCAACAACCTCTTAATGGAAGCCGATTGATTTGTTGCTAAAGGACTATTTTATGTTTTTTGTAACATTTGTCATATACCAACCAGGCTTAACTTTATGACCAACGATTGGGCATAACATTATGACCACCTGCCTAATATTGTGTTGGTCCCCATTTTGCTGTTAAAACAGTTCTCGTCTGTTGGATCGGACCACACGGACCAGCCTGTCGCCGGTTCACCACTTTATATCCTTGGACCACTTTTGATAGATACTGATCACTGCAGAACGGGAAGATCCCACAAGAGCTGCGGTTTTGGAGCTGCTCTGACCCAGTCGTCTAGACATCACAATTTGGCCCTCGTCAAACTCCTCAAATCCTTACGCTTGCCCATTTTTCCTGCTTTTAACACATCAACTTTGAGGACAAAATGTTTACTTGCTGCCTAATAAATCCCACCCACTAACAGGTGCCATGATGAAAAGATAATCAGAGATATTCACTTCACCACTAATAATGTTATAAGGCTGTAATGTCTGAACGGTGTAAGTAAACTATACGTTAATCAATCTGTGTACCTTCTGGTCATTTGGTTTTAATTTTTGAAATAAAAAACTGTGGAAAAACAATAGCACGATAGTTTGTTATTTTAAAAAAACAACGTTATTTTGTTTGTTTGTTTGAGCAATATGAAGTAACAGAATTAAGGACAAAAACATGTTACAAGATTTCTTAATTGGTCATTATGTCTTGGAAATACGAAGGCTAGTTTTGTTCTCATAAATGTTGAGAAGCGTTTATAGTAAATTTCATTAACTGCACAGAGAACTCATACATTTCACATGAATGTACTTTTTTTCCCCCATGTGTGATTGTGAATCAAATGTGATCTCATGTATACGCACATTTCAGCCTCATGCCCTATGCATTCATTTATAGTACGCAAACGTAAAATATGAACAAGTATGCTACAATAGTAAAAAAAATAAATTTAAAATGAAAAATAGAGGCATGAGCAATGAAATGAATGAAGTGGATAGAAGCCAGAACAAGGAATGAAAAAGAAGTTAATGAAATATTTAGGTGAATTGAAAAAAGAATTTGAAGTTGAATTTATGTGACTTTTTTTTAAATATGTGAATTTTTAGATGTTATAAAGATTTATCACTGCTGATCAGCATGTGTAAAAGGCCTCACTATATGATCAGGGCATGATGATTCTAATCCTAATACTGTGGTTTTCAAGGTGAATTGTAAAGAGAGTTTGTTTAGCAAAATGCACTGTTTGTTTTTATCCCATTTCCACGCACTTGTATTTTGTGAGTTCGACTGATTAAAACATTGGAATAAAATTATTTTCTTTAAGTGGGTATTTACACAATTGAGTTTTTTAGAAGCTTTAGAAGATATTTGGTACAGTAATTACCCAGTTGCGTCTACAAAGAGAGTAAGCTTTTTTTGTTGTTGTTGTTTGTTTACTTTATTGCTCATATATTTATATGCTTGTCATTAATCAACCCCTAATGCTGGCTGAGTTGTCTACTGGCTGATTAAGTAGCTACAACATAAGGGCAGATGTTTCAAATAGATATTAATAGTGAGTTGCTAGTTTACACAAATAGACAGATCTGCATTAAGACCCATGTTTTGTTTTGTTTATTTGCCAGGTGCATAATAAAACTCGAACTCCAGGACAAATCACTGGTCATGGGAAATTAACCTTAAGTTCTTTTTTTTCTTTTTTTTGCGGAAACAATCTAAAGCTGTTCTCCAGAGGCATTATTTCATGGTAACCCCTGAATAGTTCAGTTTCTCCTGCCAGGCTGCTTTCAGTAACTGTTGTCTGAACTGCACTAATTTCCTCTAATCTAGCTTTCTCACCTTGGCTCCTGACTCTAATCACCTCGCTCTGAGCGAAAGGCACCGCTTAAACGAACCGTCTCGCAGGGTCATTAGGAAAAGGTAAATTATTCATTACAAAATGCGCAATCCCAGTAGAGCGTTAAGCGCCGGGCTTCTGACGCTGCCTTGAAAAGGGCAGTGCAGGAATTTCTCATCCTTTCTTTCAAAAGATTAACTGCAGCGTGATGGATCTCATGAAGGGCATGTAATATCAAGGCTTGTATTTGCTCTCTGTATTTTATTTCCTCCTCCTCCCTCCTTGCTGATGTATGTCTTGTATGTTCGATGCGTGCTAATAAATATAGCATTTAAGATTTTTAGAATATAAGGATATTCCCTGCTGTATCTGTTGGCAAGGAAACCACGGCGCTAGTCATGATTCAGGAAATGAATCTGGATGTTGTTACTAAAGGGAGATTTTGTCCTTGTCTTGTTTAGCACCGACTCCTCCCAAGATACCAGTGCAGCTAGAGCATCGCGCTTCATGAGATCACGCCGCGTTAGCGCTGTCACCTCTGTGCCGCGTTTCAACAGAGAACATTTAAAGCAGCCGAGGCAGGGGAGGGAAAATGGTGTGCGCTGATGTTTCAGTGTGATACATCATTTACATTGATACGGCCTGTATGAACAGAGAAATGAGAGGTAATGACGGTATGGAGCTTCGCTTCTGCTGCGGCATTACTGGGCCATTTCAGCATTTTTATATTTAGATTTTGCAACCAGTGTGGTCCAGTGTAAAATAAATAAATAAATAAATAAATAAATAAATAAACAATCTCATGATGGGAATATACAGAGTTCATGTGAAATCTTGTGCTAAGGTTGCATGTGAGTTATTTTAGATTTTCCTGTAAGACCTTTCTATCACTACAGCTAATCATGTAGTGCATATATATATATATATATATATATATATATATATATATATATATATATATATATATATATATATATATATAATTTTTTTTGTTTTTTTGTATTTTTTTTGTTTTTTGAAAGCTGACAGCTAAATTTGTGATCCAGAGATACAATATATAAGATTTTACGAGCTTCATAATTACATATTATATTACATACTCCTATGAGAGAAGCAAATAAATCCAAGAAAAGGCTCCTCATATCATTCTCATTAAAGGGCGGTGTCCATTTACATCTTGTCGGCTGCTAATTAAATCTCATGATTTAAGTGCTAGTGCATTTTTCTGTACACACAGTGTGTCATGTTAATGACTACAAAATAGGGTTATAAAATAAAGTTGATTAAAGACCAAAGCTTTAATCATCTACTGTACTGGGGTGTGTGTTTTATTGAAATTTCAAAAATGGAAAATCTATTGGTGCTGTTTTTAAATAGCACATGGTGTTACTGAGGTTTTATATTAATGCTCTTTATATATAAACGGTATAGGTTCTCGTAAAAGTGAGCAGCTTGTATAGCAGTACAGATTTAATGTATTTCAAAAATAACTCAACATACAGCCATTATTGTCTAATTAACTGCCAACAAAAGTAAGTACACCCTAAGAGAGCATGTCAAAACTGTGTCCAAAGTGTATATATTTTGTGTGACACCATTGTTATGTAGCACTGCCTTAATCATCCTGGGCATGGACTTCACCAGAGCTGCACAGGTTGTTGCTGGGATCCTCTTCCACTCCTCCATAATGACATCACGGAGTTGCTGGATGTCAGAAATATGGCGCTTCTCCACCTTCCTGTTCAGGATGCCCCACAGTTGCTTAATAGGGTTCAGGCCTGGAGACATACTTAGCCACTCCTTCACCTTCAGCTTCCTCAGCAAGGCAGATGTCATCTTGGCAGTGTGTTCGGGGTGGTTACTTATGTTGGAAAACTGCTGTACTGCCCAGTTTCTGAAGGGAGGGCATCATTTTCAGCTTCAGGATGTCATTGTACATGTTGGAATCCATGTTTCCCTCAATGAACCACAGCTTCCCAGTACCAACAACACTCATGCAGCCCCAGACCATGATATTACCACCACCACATTTGACTGTAGACAAGACACAATTTTCTTTGTACTTCTCACCAGGGTAATTTATGCTCTTGGACAGGTTGTCTTCGGTTGTCTTTGTGGGCTTTCTTTTTTGCTAGTTATTTTGACAATAATGGCTGTATGTTAATTTTTTTTCTGTGGACAATAAATCTGACTGTTATACAAGCTGCACATTCACTTCGACACACATTCGTACCGAAATATTTTGGTACAGGGCTTTCAGTACGGTACACGTGTCCCGAATGCAATGCGAAAAACCTTTTTACGTATGGAACATAGTTCAAATCTGAGTTCCCTCAGGAATGTATTAGATGGCAGACCGTGAGATTTTTTAGTCTCTGCCTCGGAGCACATTTTTTTAAATAACCATGATTAAACTTGAAAACATACACAACATGGCTAATGCTAGCGCTATGGATTCTGTAGCGTTTTATGTCCAGCTTTAAGAATTTTTCCTAAAAGGAGAAAATCCTGACAATTTCACATATCAAGGAAGTGAACACATGAAGGATGGAAGGAATGAAGACATTTGTATAAGTATGCTGAAATATATAGAATAAAGAACATGGGTAGATCATATCTTTAGAAAATTAAATATTAAATGTTACACACACACACACACATCTGTATTACCCAAACAACAAATTATTAATTATTAACAAATGTAAACTATTAAATTTTTCCGTTTTGAATTTTATTTAATCAATTTAATTTGTGGCAATTTAATTGATGATAAATGTTAATCACAAATGTTAATAATAATAATAATTTGTGTTAATAAAAAAAAATGACCAGCAATTTTATGTTTTTGCATTTCTTCCCCCAACTATACTGAAATTTACACGAACCGTGACCTAAAACCATGAATTTTGTGTACCGTTACGCCGTCAAAATAATTAATTGCAATAAATCGCATGATTGTAATGAGTTAACTCCTAATTAATCTCAACTTAATTACACATTTTTTATCTGTTCTAAATGTACCCTTAATGAATACTTTTCAAGTTTTTAATACTCTAATCAACATGGTCATGGACAAATATGCATGCTTTATGCAAATGTATGTTTATTATTAGTGAAATCAGACTCAACATAGAGCATGAAGACAAAATATACTTGTAAATGTTTTAAAGTAATTATAGTGTTTTAAATTACGTAAATCATTCGGACACCAAACTGAATTTTTGCTATGTTTCCACACGGTTTTAATTGGCACATGTGTGCATCATGCCGGTTTTTGGTGCTTGATTTGAGACTTGGTGTATCAGTAAAACAATTGTTTAGTGATTAAAATGATTCTTCACTGGAGTTGTTTTTTTGGTGGAGAAAATAAAAAAAAGGACAGAAAGAGAGAATAATAGAAAGCATGTGGTGTATTTTATATATATATATATATATATATATATATATATATATATATATATATATATATATATATATATATAATATAAAATGAAGTCAACCTCACTGCTGTTTATATATTGTTTGTTTAACACTGATTTTATGGCATGATACCCAGTTTTCTTTTGTTACACTCACTAGGCGTTTACTTGTTGGGGTGCTACTAGGGAACATTGGAAAAACGTAGGGGCTGTAAAAAAAAAAAAAAACCTACTAAAACAGCAGACTGTGCTTTTAGTTTGTCTAAAAATATTTCACATTCAGAATCTATTTAGACATTTTAGATAAAGCCAAGTCTAGTGTCAACTACACTGTAAAAGGCTCTGATAGCTGTAATGGCCTGGTAATACTTTCATTGCATATAGTGGAGAGGTGTGCGTTTTAATCCTACTCCTGTCAGCTCCCAAAGGAATTCTTTTGTCAGTAATTTTTGTCGCCCGTTAAACCTAAATAAAATTATAACACTGAGACAAGGTTTATTTTATCATGACCAGAAATGTATAAAAGACAAAAAGCGCCTTGGGTTGCACATCACTATCCAATCCTTCTCAGCTACTGTAGTTTCGAATCTGATCGGTGGTGCGTGCCAGCTCAAAGAGGCTGACATAGATTCATTTTTGGGCTTTACAGCTGCAGGATTTGAATAGAAAACCTTTTAGTCTCTGCTCTAGACATTACATCCTCTATCCACTGTTAACCTATAAAGTGCCTCCATGCGACACACTTTCAAAAACAACAATTCCAGCTGAGCTGACAGCTTTTAGTATGATAAATTGATATATTAATTGACTCGTTTATTTATTTTGAAGCTAGATTAAAGCAGGAAAGTGTATTTGTAGTCTGTATATGGCTGTTAGTTGCAGTGTGGTTTGACATGACTGTTACATGACAATGAGTTAACTGAACTTAGACTACTAGTCATCTAGTCAAGGACTTTTTTTGAATTACTGTATTGTTTACTGTGTTTACCGATGGAAGGCAACATAACCTCTCAGCCTGAGAAGAGCCTGATTTTTTTTATTTATTTTTTTTGCCACACAGCCATTTTGCCTCGTTTCCTGTCCTACTCATGCCCAGTGTGATTCCTGACAAATGAGCACCCTACTGGCTGATCTGTGTCCATTAAGGTGATCAGCCTCAGCAGGGTCATAGCAGGAAGTCAAGTCCAGCTGCATCGTGTTCTTGCTGACCTATCCACTACCTCCCGCTCTGATGATTCATGCTTCAGCTTCTGCATCTATGACAAATAGCTGAGCTTTAAAAGCCTTGTCCATGGTGCTGAAACCCCTCCTGTGATATATATCCATGCCTGACTGATAAATCCCCCAAATCATTCGAATTGTGACGGTGATTCATCACCTGTGGGTGTTTGGCGATTGGGAATTCATATTGGATTTTTAATGAAAAAGAATATAATGAAATTTAACGTCAATAGGTTTTGTGATAGCCCCTATTTCCTTTTTACCAGCTCCACTTTTATACATCTCCAGTCTTCAGCCACGCACGTGAAGCCATCAATAATTTCACAACCACAAGATGGGAGCTGAAGCCATTTTCCTCCAAGACATTTGATATGTGTTTGTGCTGTGTGACGTTAAGATTGCATTCTTTTACGCAAGTTATATTATAGGTTCTGAAAGAAAACAAAACCAGCATCAATTCATGAGGAATATAACATAAAGAAATTGCAGATCATGTTTGTTTAACTGGTTAATGAGTCTTGTTCTAAAAAATAGGGGAAAAAAGTCACAGTTTTTTTTGTATAAATGTATTATTTTTTCCACAAAGTGTTATACATCGTGTTGTGATCTACTCTATGAACATAGTGGATTGTAAAGTTTACTTTTTTACTTTCCCACTGAGACAGAGCAAAGAGTATTGCTACAAGCCCACAATAGAAACAAAAGCCACTGTGGAGTTGCATTATACATGAACAGTCAGGCATCTGGACACAACCTTTTTATGTTTTGTGCCTTGATCCTGCCTGAAGGAACAGTGCTCTCCAGGCAGATCAATCTGGAGAATATTGATTCCCACATGTGACATTTACACTAAAGGAGGTGTTGAGTTGAGACTATGTCACAAAAAACGTTCTGGGAGGGACGATGACTCCTGATCTGCCTCTGATTTCCTTCTGCAATGTTCCAGCAGAAATTCAGACAGTGGGAGTCACACAGCCTTGTGTCCATTGTATCCCACCATGGTTCTTTCTTAAAGAGTGTCTTAAATAGCATTGTTTAAGTCCAAAACATAGTCATCCACTTTGGACCTCGCGAGTTGCGTAAGGTTGGAATGGGGGCAGGGGCTGGGAGCCTGTGGTGTACCTGTTTGTTGGTTACTTAACCGTCTGTAAAGATGATCACTCTTCAGAGACTTGTAGATGAGTGAACATGTCACAGCAGATGCTATCAAAAGCAGACCAATGGCATTGATCATTACCATTTTGCCCCTGTCAGATTTGCTCACCGGAGCAGTTTGCTCGAGGGTACTAACATTAATACAATTACCTAAATGCCCTCTTTGCAGATCTGTTATTTCAACACATACCTCATATTGTGTCAGTGGCTGCAAGTGTGTCAGATTAAAATTTTTTACGTCGGACGGTACACGAGCCGTTAAGCGCAAAGTAGTGGTAGACCATTTGATATTTGACACGAAGCTGCTCTTAGGTGGTACCCAAGATATTTTTACAAAATGGGGTTGTATCGAGTCGATTTGTACGTGCAAGGATCCATTTAAAATTTCCGGATAGTACCCATTCACTACCATTACAACCGACTTCATATCTGCCCCTATGAGATTGTGGGCTACGCAGGTGTACTGACCAGCCTCACTCTCAGAAATGTTAAATATGTCCAGTGTTCCCTCCGGATGCACCAAATACTTGCTTGAAGCCATTCTCGGTAGGATCTTTTCTCCTAAAGGGGTGATCCAATAGATTTCCGGATTGGGTTCTGCAAATGATCTGCAGTGAAACGACGCTGAGCGGCCGACATCCACATCGATGCGTTCTGGAAGGCTTTCTGGAGAGATAACTGGGAGGCAGGTGTCCATCATTTCGCGGAAGTGTATGTGACGGACGTGGCGGCCCTCGAACTCTGGGGGTCCCATGCACAAGAGAGCGTCAGCCTCCATGAAGCGGATTTTTGTTTTGTTCATGTTGATCCAGCGGACAACGCAATCACAGTAAATTGGATTGGAGTGCAAGCTTATTTCCTGTAGGTTGGGCAAGGACTCTACTGTAACACGGTGAAGTGCACTGAGAGCATTATCATTTAGCATCAGAGTCTCAAGCCTGGGCAGGTTATAAAACGCATTGGGATGGATATATGATAGTCTGGGGTTGTTGGTTGCCTCAATCTTTGTAAGTTCGGGCAAGTTGGAAACAGCAAAGCTGTCAATTGAAACCAGATCTGGCATGCTGTTGATACCCAGTTCTTTCATATGGATCATATCCACAAAGTCTCCTCGATTAATTCTCTCGATAGGATTCTTATTGAGATCCAGAAACTTCAGACTTTGGATTTTTTTGAGTGCAGCCTGCGGCACCTTTGCAAACTTATTTTCATAGAACGAAATGCTTTCCAATTTATGAAGACCAACGAGAGCGTTATCAGGTATTTCAGTGAGGTTCATCCTTGCCAGTACCAGACTGCGAAGATTGCTTAGTGGCTGGAAATTCATATCTTGTATTTGGGAAATGGGATTTTCTCCTATTATCAATAACTCCAGTTGGTTGAGCGGATGAAACCACTCTGGGGTGATCACTTTCAGCTGGTTTGAGTTGAGTTGGAGACGCAAAAGTTTGTTGAGACCATGAAAAGCCCCTGGAGTGATCAGCGAGAGTAGGTTGTGGTTGATGTAAAGCTCTTGGAGGTTCGGTAGGTGCTCGAGGCAGTTGTCGTGAAGGCTGGTTATTCGGTTCTCTTCCAAGTGCAAGGACAAAAGCTGAGGAAGGTGACCCAGATAGATGTCACTAAGAGAAGATATGTTGTTCTGAGATAGATTGACTTCCGTTAGGTTAACTATATAATTCAAAGGTTTTTCAATAATGACAATGTTGTTGCTCTGTGCCAGGAGCACCTGTGTATCTGAGGGAAGTTTTTCTGGAAGAGATAAAATTCCCAGATCATCACAGTCGACAGTTAATGCCTCCATATAAAGTGACAAAGGAGAAAACCAGGGTTGGATTCCACATCTGCACAGATTTTCACATGCCCCAGTCCACTTAGACATGTGAACAGAGCCCGCCGACGCAAGTCCCGTTAAGAGACAAAAAACAAAAAGCAGTTCTTTCATCCTGGTCCTTTTCTCCTCAGCAGATTAGTCCGTATGGAGTATGCACTTAGTGCCGTTAACTTCACAAATACACTGTCATTTGTTGCCACACCAAAGGTCTGTTTTTCAGATGACACCAAGTCTCTTTAAAATGCTCGTTTCTTTGTGTTGTCCTTGGCAACAAGGAACAACCTTTCAGTTTACCTGGTGCAAGCTTGTCAAGCTGGCAGCATATGTGAAGGTCACCGTATCCTTCGAGGAGCGCAAATGGAGAAAACTAGGTTGTAGCTGTAGGAGATGTATCACTCTGCCTTCATTGTTATCCTCAATCAGTCACACACATCAATTTCCATCTGCAGAAAACAGGAGACGGGAGAAATATAATGAATACGTCACATTATGGCCGAGAATAAGTGGTATTGGCATTTAAGTATATTGAAAAATATTGACGTTAGGTGGTAGATTTTTATTGCTTTTTTTTTTTCCAGTTTAGAAAAAGAGGTGAATTATGACTGCTTTTCCTGCTGCTTTCATATATCATTTTACATAGAACTGGCTGTATATTAAACTGGAACTGGATTGTGTATTATGATCATCTCTTCAAAACTCAAAACATAAAAGTGTGTGTGTGGAATCATTATAATTATTTGTTTGGCTGATTTATCCAATTTAAATAACGGTTGTGGCCAAAAGATCCAGTATTGGGAAACTAATATCTCTGTGACTCTGCCCAAGTATTAAATTCTTGTGGCTTGAGTATATAGCCCTCTATGCCTAATGAGTCAAGCAGCATCATAGTTCATTTGATAATTGTAAGCAGTTATGGTCCAATAAGTGGCAGAATTGCTTATACCACTACATATAGTTATCAAAGGCAGGCGAATGAGCCAAGCAATTATTTCACAACCACTGTGTGTACTCTGTGACAACTGCCATTATTATGTTGCCTTGTTGGGGAACATATATAGAGCATCATACTATTGTGCATTGCTTTCTAAATGCACTGTGTACACTCCTCCAAAAGGAGACCTATAGGTTGTTTCACAGCAGAAGCTATTTATTAAGGAGGTCCCTGCTGCTTGCTTCAGTTGCATTATGTATAAAGAGTCGATTGATAGTTGCCCCAGTTGAGAGTACACTCTGGCTTAACCTGTGTTGACGCCATGCATTGATGTTTTGATTAATTTGTAACCTTGAGAGCAGAAGCCATGGCACTCCAGGGTAATGTTAGATGAAGCTGTCAGTATTGCTACAGATGCAGCTTTGCCAAGGACCCCCCCTTCTCCTTCGCTATATGATAGTATGCATGCATTAGTCTGTCTATGGCAACGAGTCAACATGGGCAGGTGGGAACAAGCATTCGTTCCTTCTTTTTTTTCCACTAAAGCCATCTGTTTAAAGCAGAGCCCTGGTTTGTTTCACACAGCTTTTAGGTGGGTAACTGTGGGTGCTGAGCGGCTTATGTTCCTTGTCCTTGCCTTTCTAGGTTGTGATTATGTAACAGAAAGTACAGTTAGTCAAATAAATGAATGGAGCTAAAATTTAACAAAGGCTGTGCAATCTAATAAGGAAGACAGTGTTGAAAAGGGTGTGGGCAACAATAATCAACATTCAGTTACATTCCTGTATCCTCAGGTCCTAAAGTGGTTTATTTTCCTTTTAACACACCACAGTCCAATATTGAGGTTTATTGGATAAAGAAAAGCACACCAAGCTTTGAATTTGTTTAATAGTTTTGGAATCTCATGTTTCTCATCATCAACTGCCTTACAGTATTTTTTCTTTCTTAGTTGATTAATAAACATGCAGGTTGCCAGGTTACAGAGAAAACCTCTAAAATCCTAAAGATTTCTCTGTATCAGAAAACGTTTGACATCTTTTCCACTGACTGTTATAAAGCAGTGACACTGGATACTCCTTCCATTAATAAAGTCATGTGTCCTTACAGAAACTTCCACCATATTAAATGTTATGCATTGTGTCCGTCATTCAAGTGCTTTGTTACTAAAGTAACGATGATACATTATAAAAGATGCTTTCATATAAACCTTCAGATGATCTTGATCAACAACGTCTTTACCAGAAACATTGGCACAGTTGTGGGTTTTGTATACCAATTATATTTAAAGGCAACACCACAATACACAGTGTGTATCACAATATAACGGATTGAAATAAAAGTTTTAATGGCTACCCATAATACATTTGTAAAAATGAGAATGCAAATGAGAATGCAAAAAATATAAATTAAATGTAAACATCATATTTATTATTGTCAATTAATGTTGGACAAAGATATCAAGTAACCTGCTATATCTAAGGATTGTGTATTGTGTCTGCAGTCAAATATTACATTATTATTTAAACAAAGTTATTTCAAAGAACAAAAATTAATTTTAAACATGTTTTCAAATAAGATAACACACCCTTCGGATTGGAAGGTCTTGATATCAAATTCTGGGACCACCAAGCTGCCAGTGCTGAGCCCTTGAGCAAGGCCTTTAACCCCTTAACTGCTCAGTTGTCATTTGCTCCGGATAAGTTTGTCTTCCAAGTGCTATAAATATGAATGGTTTCAGTTGAATGTACCCAAGTTTGCAAGTTTATGACCATTGGGCATCCATAATCATCAAACTCTTGCTCTATTTTCATGTAAAAAAAAAAATGAAGGTCCATTTTAACAGCATGCTTAATTTAATTTCTTTGAATGTCAGCCCGCTGTGAACCATTTAGCATTTCTCCAACCAATACAACTGTGCATTTTCGGTACATTTTCAGGACTCAATTAACCCCAGTCAATAGAGCTCATGGCCATGTCTACGATCAGCCAAAACCTCACACATCGATTCCTTCGCAAAGTTTTTGTGTCTTCCTCTCTATAAGCACGTATACTATATGCAATAAGAAAGTCCCATTGCAAATCTCTTTGTTGTGAAGGCACACGTCCAAATGAATGTGCTTTAAAGTGAACAAAGCATTGAGATATGCGCAGCCACACAGCGTGAGTGCATTTTTTCTCCCCCCCCCCAACCTTCTCTGCTGTTAAGCCTTTGCTCCACTCACACACACTAATTAAATTAGTTCCTCTTTGTTTCCTGCCGGTGAATGTTCACTTCTAAGAGCTTTCGCTAACTGCTGTGCATTGTTGCACATTAGCTGAGATGGAGATCTGAGTGGGGGGAAGGCTTGTTTTTTTTTTTTGTTTTTTTTAAATGGTAGTAAATGCTTTATATTGAAGTTTCCAAGTTATTGCTTTCCATGTTATTATTAAGACTAGTGTCGTATATAAAAATCGTTCTTTTTTTCATTTAGGTTGTTTTTGGCCGCATTATTATCATGTTGCTGTGATTTCTGTTCATTAAGAACAATAGAATCATAAATATGTATGTGTATCATTTTAGGTGTACTTTAGATATTGAAGTGCTAAATTGTGGAAGTATTTTATCAGCCTTTTTGCAGTAGACAAGTCATTTCTACATGTACTGTTAGGGTTAGATTGCTTTTGTCTTGCAATGAAGCCTAATGTGTCTTCTAATATAATTCATAATTGACTATAATCCACAGTGTATGTAATAGCACAATACGTTCAAGTGTTTAATTCGTTGTATACCACAGTGAATTGATAGCGGTCGCAGTTTGTAACTCATTAATAAAAACTTGCTTTTAAACCATTTATACTCTATACGTTAGTCTGAACCTCCATGAGACTAGCTAATTCCTGTAATCACTTACAGCAGCCTCTCTTTTCCCTCTCTTTCTCTCTCTCTCTCTATTTCTCTTTCACACGTGAGAGAACCTGCAAAACACAAGGTACACCTTCTAAATATTTCACTTTGCTGGAAAAGATATAAAAACCAAATTAAGCAATGACTGAAGATTTCTTCCATGAATGTTAAGTAAATGTCACCTAAATAACAACACAATTTAATCTGTTTATTATTACACTTAGAATGTGTTTTGCCTGCCATGCATGTATTCATGAATGAGTAGTTGTAGAAAGTACATGTCTATTATTAGTGGATCTTATTGATACCGATAGCTAGGTTGGATCGTACTTGCCGATGACTGATTAAACAACCGATAGTTTTTAAAATAGATTAAAACCGTGCAAAATAGTACTGAACTTTATTACAAACATAAAAAAAACAGTACTGAATCATGAAAATGTGCTAAATCAAATAGATATGAATATATTCATTATATTAATAAATATTGCAGAAAATAAAAGACATGCAATCAAACTGAAACAACACTCCAAATCAATAAAAAATAGTTACATTCTAAATAAAAAAAAGACACTTAAAATAAACAACATATGATGTCAGTGACTCGCCTCTACTGTATAACGCAACCCGGAAAAACTATCAGTATTTATTTTTGCCAACAACTAGCAGTTAAAACCGATGAATCGGTCAACCTCTAATAGAAATGATATTATAACAAAGCTTTTTATATAAACCTGTGATTTGATGAATAGCCTACACTATTGATGGTGCTGCTGTTGAATCAGCCCCTTTTGGTTTGTCATATTTAAGGCGTCAACAGTGATGTGGTTAAAGTAGTGTATCTTACTTCTGACCTGCTAATTCCCCAGAAAGCAAGGTGGCCTACTTAGGGTGCTTCAAAGAAACTACCCGTCTAGAATGTGTACAATTTTATTGAACCCTAAGTAAAGATTTTCCATCACTAATTTCCTTTTCTAGCATAAGTAGCCTTCACATATTAGCCATTCCCACATTTCAGTAATGTTCAGTAAATAGCCACAGTGTAGAGCTGCACAATGAAATTTTTTTCTTGTTTCATTTAATGAGCTGTAATCGACTATGGCAGCTAATATGCGTAATTGTCGACATTTTCAACAAGTGTATCTTTTTCAATTATAATAGGAATCAGCATGGTATATTTGATCCAGCTAATACGATATAATTGACTATAATTGTAAAATAAATAATTTTATTACAGGGCAAAATAATCATAATAAATGCATCATTTTGTGTGTGTTTATTACGGTTACATATTCCAGAGCACAATATTTCTGTATATTATCTTAGCCTCATATTTCAGAATTATACACAAAGTGCACCAATCATTAAGTTTTTTGCGAATTTAGCAGGAACCTAGAATCAGCAGAAAGCCCAGTGCTGATCGAGAGAACAGGAAGGCAGGTACAAAAGGCAGGTATAAATATAAAGTCCCTCCGCTTTCACCTGCACGGCTCAGCTAGCGAATATTCGGCACAGATGCAATTAATTACACTTCACCACGGCTGACAGAATCCCCATGGATGTTTCAACTATTTCAGCCAGCAATTATTCACCACTGTTTCAGTTTTGCACATCATCTGCAGTTCTTTCTATTGTGTTCCTGTCTTTCTCACTCTTTTTTATCTCACTTTTTTTGGTCTATTTTTTGTATGTGAATATGAAAAGCATGTTCTATAGGGAGAGCGTTGGTACGCCCTGGGAATGTGCTGATATTACATTTTGCATCACTTGTATCAGTTTATGATATTATCACAATGCCTTATTATTAAACAAACACTGCATATTGAAACTGTGCAGTCCTTCTTTTCACATGCGTTCGAATGTTATATAAAAGTAGGCCCACCTGTTCTGATAAGCAAAACTTGATAAGGTGATAAGGAACCATAGAAGAAATAATATGAACCCACCTGGGAAACCTGGTCTCAAATAGAAAACATCAAAGTTTGAAAAGTCAGTACCACAGCAATGATGATGAAGATGATTGTCAATTTTGATTGGTCGAAAGCTCCAGCTTTGACAAAGCCCCAGTTTATATTTCACATTAATATAAATACAAATATATTATACATTATAATTATATAGTAAAAACGTATTAAGGGGATTGTATATCAGATTGTTTTAAACCTAAGCACATGGTTATTTAGCCATTTAGAAAGGAATAGTGTCAGTGTTTTAAGCATAGATATTTTCTCATAAGAAGGTCATCATGACAGGGCTTCATGTAGTAACATTAAAACTGTGTCTTTGTTTTTGTCAATAGCGAGGAAATCAATTTAATTCAATTCAATTTTATTTGTGTAGCGCTTTTAACAAAGGACATTGTCACACAGCAGCTTAACAGAATTCAATCATCAAGAAAATACATTATAGAAACCCAGTGGTGATAGTGATGATGGAAAAATTTGCTTGGATCATATGAAAAAGAAACCTTAAATGGAAACAGACGCAAAAGGGAGCCACTTCTCATCTGGGTGACACCGATATCCATTCATTATAGTTCCATCAAGTTTATTAACTTTTCACTGCCGAACAGTTCTAAACTCTTCATGACCATTGTAGTCCTAAGCCATTATAGCAAACTGTTTATATTTATTACAGTCCAAAGCCATCTTCATGGTTCTTGAGTGAACATCCACAGTGATCTCATGTATGTAATTGAAGAGCGGCTAGTGAGGTTTAAATCTTTTATAATGTAAGTAACACAAGACCTAACTTGTTTTATTTAACACAAATGATAAATGTAACTGTAAATGGATAAGTAAAACACTACAGGAAGTAAAACGCTACACATGTGCTAAAATAGGAAACTAATAATGAGCTTACCATTTTGTTCATAATTTTTTATGTTTTTATTACTGTCCTATACTATATTATACTATACTATACTTAACTATACTGTACTAGTCTATACTATACTATACTATACTATACTATACTATACTATACTATACTATACTATAGTACTATATGTACCATATTCATGAATATTCATAAAGTGATCAGAGATTTTGGTTTTTTTTAGGCCTGATTTCACACCCCAAGCATGTACTATGCTCTCAGTACAGCTTTATTTCTACAAAGCTTGTTAATGAAGGACTCAAACGCTGCATGATGCACCTTCAAAACAGACATTCGATCAATATGTGATCAGAACGCAGCATAAGTGTACGGCTGAACATATCGACCTTGCAGCATAAACCTTTGAGGCAGTTTGGGTTTATGCAAATGCCTCAGTGATCGGTTGTCCAGGAAAAGGACGGCGCCGGAGACGAAAGCAGGATGGTTAGGAAATGCGAGGTGTGGGGTTTATCAGAGTGCTGCATACTGAGCACGGTTGCCATAGGCAGCATGAGAGTGTGTGCGGAGAGCAGGCTGGGCTGCTAACGTCTGCGTGTGTGTGTATGTGTGTGCGCAAGAAAGTGCATCAAAACATTTAGAAGCTGAGGACAAAGATCTCATTATGCTATTCTCTATATGCTGTGTACGTATATATTATAAATGCGCATATATTATATGTATGCTTTGTGTGTGTATGTATGTGTGTGTGTGTGTGTGTGTGTGTGTGTGTGTATATATTGTTGCTATGTCACAGATGTGGTTCAAAAGAGCTGGAATTTTCCTAAAAGATATCTTTAAGGTTTTATCTTTATATATATATATATATATATATATATATATATATATATATATATATATATATATATATATATATATAAAACCTTAAAGATATCTTTTTTTACCTTAAAGATATCTTTTAGGAAAATTCCAGCTCTTTTGAACCACATCTGTGACATAGCAACAAGCCATCTGACACGTTTCCTTGTACACCGAAATGACCCTAACCCCCGTTTACATGGTACTCACGTATAATGGAGGTCTAAGGGCAAGCATTTGGAGAAGTCCCCAACAACTTTCTTCCTTTTTTTCTCCTAACAGGAAGATATGCGCTATATAGATATAAAAAGCCCCCTTCAATAATTCTTTAAGTAAAATTAGATGGTGTCTAATAGCTCTAATTTGTTGCTTTTTCATGGATTTGCATACTTCATTTTCCTTCTGTTCGATTTTTAACATATTCATATGGTCTTTTTTTAATAATAAAAAAATATTATTTACACATTCACAGATCATTTATATATTCATGTGCCCTGCTTGATACCTGTAGAGTCTCAGCATCTTGGCATGTGTGTGTGTGTGTGCTAGTCACTGTATGAACCACTAAACCCACCTACGCAGGTCGAGATAACAAGCTCGCTACCGAGACGAGAAAAAAAAACAGAAACGAGGGTGTTCTTGCGAATCCGTAAAACGATGTGTTCAGAATGGTTAGTGAGGTGCCTATGCGTTGACACACTGCTCTTCCATGCTGATGACATGCATTGTATGCATCTGAGGAGAGGAGAGGAGAGGAGAAGAGAAGAGAAGAGAAGAGAAGAGAAGAGAAGAGAAGAGAAGAGAAGAGAAGAGCTTACCGTAGGGATAGAAGATCCGTCTGGTCGGAGAAACATATTATTCCAGTCAGGAATGAAAGTCAACTCTGCAGCGTGTGATCAACAGCAAGAGGAATAAAGGTAGAGGTCTGGTCGAGGGAAGGAGATGCGATTGTGCCGATTCTCTCTCTCTCTATCTCTCTCTCTCTCTCTCTCTCTCTCTCTCACACACACACACACACACACACACACACACACACACTCTTTTGCTCGCTCGCTCGCTCACTCTCACTCACACTGGGAGCACACAGAGTGTGTATTTGCTCCTCAAACACCACTGCCTGTGCTGTGCTCCTGATACACACATGCACAATCCAGCCTCCCCAAGGACAGACAAATCACCACCCATCATTCAAGCAGTGGCTGCGAGCTGGTTGGATGAACAGGGCTGTCAATCACAGCAGAGCTCACACAGAAGAAGAAAGCTATGCAGTGTCTCGTCTCTATTTTTCTCTCTCACACACACTCTTAATCTCCTCTCCTTGTTTTTTTCATGACTTCTGCTAGGGTTTCAGTTAGGGTGATGTCTTCCTCATTTCCATACTTGTTTGCTGAAACTGCAGTGAGCTAGTGACCCAGTTAAGAATGGCATGTGTGTGTGTGTGTGTGTGTGTGTGTGTGTGTGTGTGGTTGTGTGTGAATGTGTTTGTGTGTGAGTGTTTGTGTGTGTGTAAGATGCCATATTGCCTGAGGCAGCTCCTGGACTGAATGCTGACTAGTGGCTTTTCTCTGTCCTGACTTTATTTATGACACTGTTTCTGGGTCCAGTTTTCTGAACCAAGATACAAATGACGTTAAAGATTGCGTCTTTTTTTTGTTGCCATTCCTCTGTATACCTTACTCTATTAAGGCCTTATACTTTTCCAGCCATATGTGGTTCTTCCCTAAACTGTTTCCACAAAGTTGGCACACAAATTTATAGGACATCTATGGATGCAGTAGCAGTAAATTTTCCTTTCACTTGAACATGGAGACCCAAACCTGTTCCAGCATGACAATACCCCTGTGCACAAAGCTAGCTTCATGAAGATACGTGTGATTTGAGGTCTAAAAACACAAGAACTTCAACAGAATACTAGATGGAAAAAACTAATTTTTCATAAGCTGCATGTTTCGCTCTGGATTTGATCCGAAAAAAAAAAAAACATAAAGAAATACGTGTAAAAAAAGTAAGTAGTAGAATTCAGATCATCCAAACAGTTTCACGGTTTGCAGAAATGTGCTATATAAACACCCAGCATTCTCCACTGGTAACAATTACGATAAGCACTTCCAGCATTGAGGCCTTTAAAAATAATGATTAACACAAATCACTCTCGCCATCACGGAGAAAGAGGAGGAGACACAGGAGGTGATGGAGAGGTGTGTGCTGTGTCCTGTATAGATTCTGAAATGGTGCCAGGTGACCATTGTAACGGAAATGAAGTCAAAAGTGAATCTATGAGAATTGCAATAAGGTTTCACAACCAGGGATCAGGGTTGGGTGCTTCCCAAAGAACTCTTGCCTTTCAAGGACAGAAGGTAATAACATAAAAAGGTTGTCAGAGGTTGTGATTATGTCATTAGTTTTTTTTTTTTTTCTTCAATCAGAACACGAATATTTGGCTTGACATTTTCTGGTAGAGTCAAATAAAATTTGCTCAAAGGAGAGACTCTCCATGTGGAGCCCCAGACTCTGTAAATAGATGGAAAAAACAAATAACTCAGACCACCAGCTGTCAACCAGTCAAGGAAAGGAGGCACGTCTGCTCGCCTGTCAAAGCTCTACCTCTTATTCTAACATTCTAGCTTTCTACCAGATTAGTGCCATTTGTATTTTGCATTTTGAAACAGAAATCTTTAGCTCATTCTAGCTAAATTTATTGACAGTAAATCAGTAGCTGTAACAGTTCTTTCTCCTTGTCTCTTTATTGTAAAGTGGCCTTGAAAAATCACTGTATAATCCAAGTGTTCCTAATTCCATTTATTTTACTCAAATGACCCAAATGGACTTTATGGACATTATAAACCACACTTTTTTTTTATTTGGGGTATATTATAATTTAGGGTTTGTACATCTATTTCTATAGTATTGTCATATTTTTGTTGTTTTCTCTAAACTTTTGAGGAACTAGTGGAATAGATAGATGAAAAAATGACATTAAATTAAATAATAATCATATAATAATCCAAATATCAAAAAAATTATTAAGAAAACTTTTGTTTGGAAATTTCTAATATATTTAATCCTTGTTCTTCCTATTAAAATGATTATTATTCATGTTGTGATATCACTCCTTTTTCATTTCAGCTTTTTATCATTGTGATATTACCCATTTTTAATCATGATAGTAAACAAGATCCTAATTTCTTGTTTTCAGGTCTCCCAAGAACCCCAAACAGAAGATCATCAAGCGGGTCATTGCTCTCGAGGGAGACTTCATCAAGTCAGTTTGCTCTTTTCTTTGTGATATCACTGTCATACTGTAATGTAATGTCCTTACATCAGGCTGTTAGGAATGTCTGTACAGTCGGCTGTCTAATAATATAACATAATTTATTCGGTTAAAGCCTCACCATGGATTGATGAATAACTATTAAAGCCACTGCATTATGTCTTTGTAGCCACTTAGGAGAGGGAAAAAAACACATAAAATCTATGATCACGCATAATAACCCGGTCTGAATTGCTCAGGCTGTGAATGCACAGTGAAGCGCTCATTAAATCGCCCGGGCTCGTCAGTGTCACATCCCAAGGTGATCTTTGGATCGGCAGCTGAAAAGGCACCGCTGATGGCTCTGTGAAACTGATTACCTTTCTGATGGTTCAGAGATACGTTGGGGAGTTTGGCGGAAATGGATGCTATTTTTTTTTTTTCTCCCTGCGATGGCTGAAAGGAGCGATTTAATGACTCCTCAGACCCCTGCAATTGACAGCAGTGCCATTTACTAAAGGTTCCATCTGTGCACCTTTTCCACAGAACATTGCATAACACTTTATTTTAGGTGCTTGCAATTACACTTCGAGCTCAGAAAAGTCAATAAGAGTGAGCTGAGCGTGCTGTAGTGCCCTAGTGAACGGAGATTCACTTCTATTCCTTGTACATTTCTTTCTAATTTTCCTGTTGAAAAGGAAGCCGGATTATGGGGTGTTTTGAAGAGTCTATTTTAGATTATCTTAAAACTCTTTTTTGTTTCATGGCTTAGTGTCTGCAGCACAAGCTAACAGTGAAAGTACATGACTTCTGCATAGTTTTACAAAGAAATCCTCAAAACATATAATTTATATGGACAAAAGTTTGTCCACACCACATCATAAGATTTGCATGTGAATTTTGAACATCCGATTCCACATTTAGTCCCCTTTTGCTATTATAAGTAATCTCCACTTTTCTGCAAAGATGTTACACTAGATTTTGGAGTGTGCTTGTGGAGATTTGTGATTATTCAGCCTCACGGGTGTAAAGTAAAGCTTTATAGCAGTCCACTCAAGATCTTCCACTCCAACCCATGTAAACCATATCTTCATTGAGCTGACTTTGTCATGCTGGAACAGGGTTTGGGTCTTCTAATTAAAATAAATGTTTAATTAAATGCTATCACATCCAAAAACATGCTATACAACTGTGTGCCTCCAACTTTGTCGAAACATTTGGGGAAAGAAACCATATAGTGTATATATTGTAATAATAGAAGCCCGATGAGAATGAGAAAGAAAATTCACATATATTTAATACAGTAACGTATACATATATCATTAAATTTTGCATTTAATTATTACATGCATATGAATTATGCATTAATTCTACTGAAAGACTGGTTAATTTCACCTTTTGATTCACCATATATAAATGTAACCCACAAGCTTATGTCCTAGACTAAAGAAAATTTGCAAAATACTGAACCTAAAGTACATGCAAAAAAAAAAAATCTGTCCTTAAATCACTGTAAACTAGGATTTATAATAATATTGTACCACACTGACATTTATTATTTTCTTAATAACAGTAAATCTCATAGTGTCTATTCCTCTTGCACCAGCTAGCTAGCTAGCTAGATAGCTAGATAGATAGATAGATAGATAGATAGATAGATAGATAGATAGATAGATAGATAGATAGATAGATAGATAGATAGATAGATAGATAAGACAAAAAATGTAGAAATACTCCATCCTGAACACCTTCGTACCTTCTCGAATTACACCTTTACCCTGTTACAAAGTGTTTACTCTGTTACAAAGTGCTGATTCTGGAGACCATGTTAAAAAGATATTTTAATAACCTTCACATGGAGCATCCTTCAGTGTATGTTCCTGTGTGAGTTGTTACCAAGGAAACAATAATGTGTGCCTTATTATAAACTTGTAATTTGCCTTGCAGTCATAGCTACTGTCAGATCTTCTGTAAAAGACAATTAATCAACATTTTCTGGTCAATTGGAATTGAGAACTTACCAGTGCTTGTGTTATAAATAGCTGGAAATAATGTAAAAAAAAAAAAAAAAACGTATTTTAATCTGATGAAATCTAAAAAAAAATAAAATAAAAAAAATAAATAATAATATATATATATATATATATATATATATATATATATATATATATATATATATATATATTTTTACCCCCAATGTCAGTGTAATGGCATTATTTTGTCTAAATCTCAGCGAGCAATATGACAGGAATGCCGTAACGCTGGACATCCACCTGGCTGTGAGTACCTTTCAGCGCCTAAAAATAAATAGGTCGGTTATGATTCCATTAGTTAACAAAAATGTTGCCAAGCAACGCATAAATTGTTTCCCGGCTGCAGTCTTGCTTATACAGTATCAGTATTCCTGATTTACACACATGAAGTCGGCTCCCCCTTTCTTCTCTCTCCCTCATTCTTATCTGAGCTCTATTCATAATTTCAATCTAATGCTGTTTTCATAACTGCATCCATATTTGTGAAACATTGTGTTCTTCAGCGATCGTATCAGCACACCTGAAAGCACTCTGGTACACAGAACAATTTCTTAGAGCTCTTATGTGCACGAGCTCAGTGCCTTTCCTCCAATCAAATCACTGGATCAGAACGCTTGTATAGCGTTCCTCCAGGCTTCTTACACTTGCTGGTGTTCCAAAAGGGGGATGAGAGACACTTTTTAGCTGAAAGCAAATGTACTAATACAAGATGGCTAAATTACAGGATTTAAAATAATACTGCACCTATGAGAGTATGAGGTTTCTTCAAAACAGGAGGTGGGGGCAGGGGGACGCAAGGTTTTCAGATAAATAGCTGGAAGATTTTCAGATGTTGTTGATAAAAATGCCCGGGAAAGCTTATTGTGCACTCTGCGAGAAATCATTTAAACTATGTACAATGAGTGCTAATGCAGTATAGTCCCACTTGCAGTCAGCCAGCCACGAAACACAAAACCTATTTTACTAAAAAAAAGCGCCTGCTCTCTGGCTTCCTTTGAATGTTAAACACAAATCTGAATGCACTTCATTACTTTTTGAAAGGACTTTGATTCAGGCTCTTACAAGCATTTCGTTGCTTGCCTTTATGCTACACTTTCCCTTTCGTTCATTCACACTAACGATCCTATTGGATCAGTGATTTGACAGGTATTTTTAAAAAACCCATTCGTAATCCAGTTCCATATAGTACACATCTATTTCACACTTATAACCATAAGAACAAGGACAAAAGTGCAACTTTAAAATCCCGATGAATCGTTTAGGATGTCCAAAATGGATTATACAGTTAAGGCATTATAGTACAGTAGTACATTTGCTGCATTTGTCAGGCACCCTTATCCAGAGCGACTTGCATTTATCTCATTCATACAATTGAGCAGCTATGGGCTTAAGGGCCTTGCTTCGGGGCCCCAGGAGTGGCAGCTTAGTGTGGAAAAAGTCCACTAAGCTACCACCTCCCTCCAAAGTACAGCATGGTGCACACTCACCACTTGCACCAAAAGGGAGAGAATTCACAACAGCCACCCCAACATTGAGCAGCAATGGGTAATTTGGGGAATTCTTTACGTGTCATTGGGGTCACCCTCTAGAGCAGATCACTGAATCAGTCACCAAGGTGGCAGTGCCTGCTGCAGAGCCTCCAAAGTCTTTTCTGCCTTATCCACCTTGGTTTCCTGTGCTATCAGCACCACTCGGGTGGTCGTCTGCTCCACAGTAGGGATCGTCAGACCCAGCCGATCTGCTGTGGTTGTCAAAGGCTTTGCCATGTTTCCCTGCTCTGCCGGCTCTGCTGTGGTTGTCAAAGGCTTTGCCCTGGTGCCCTTCGGCTCTGCCATGGTCCCCTGCTTTGCCCTGGGGCCCTTCTGCTCCGCGATTGTTCCCCCTCGCTATGTTTCCCTGCTATGTCGGCTCTGCCATGTTTCCCTGCTTCGCCGACTTCTCCATGGTTTCCAGCTATGCCTGCTATGCCCCAGTCTACAGGTCTGCCTGCTCTGTCATGTTTCCCTGCTCTGCCTCAGTCTCCTGGTCCTCCTCTAATACATGGACCTGGCCCCGTCCCTCCCTCTGTTCTGTCTCGACTCCGCTGACCTGGACTATTTCAAGGTAGAGGGGGGGTTCTGGCATGTATCCGATCGGTCATTCCTCACCACCAGAGTGCACCACTGCTAAAAAGTCTGTGTCTCATTTGGACTAAAGTTCCCAGAAGCCCCTGCCTGGGAACTAATTACAAACACCTCTCTGTTCCCAGAAGTAGGACTATAAATGGGACACACAAATACACACTCTGCTGTGTGTTGATGTACTCAAGGGTCTTCTGTTTTGTTCATGCCAGCCAATGTTTTCATATTTTGTTTCGCCACACCTGCCAAGTTTCACCATGTTCATTGTTTCATGTTTCCATGTGTTTTTGACCTCGGCCTGTTTACCAAGTTTGTGGTAGTTTGCTGCCTCCCTTGACAATTGCCTGTTCTTGGATTACCCTTTGTCTTACCCCTGGATCTATCTGTTTGCAGTTGTTGACCCTGCCTGTTTGACTACTCTTAATTAAAGCCTGCATTTACACCTTGATCATCTTCACCTTCTTCCCTCAAGAACGATGGGATATGCTCAATCAGCTCATTCTGCTGTCTCTGTCATTGTTTGTACATAAGCTTTCTCTGCAGCACAGCCATGTCAGCGGCCTTGTCCTTTCCTTATCAGACAGGCTGGGAGGAAGGGCCCAGTCGGTGACTATAGTCAATAAGATAATCCTCAAGATGCTTGGGTGTACGGCGCTGCCTGGGGGGCCTATCTGATGTTTCAGCATGAGAGACAGAGGCTGCTTGCTTCTCTGATGACATCATTGCGGTAGTCAATGAATCCAGCTTAGACCACTGTTACGGATTGCCTGCTGATTCTAGCGATTATGTTATTGACCGCCACAGAACTCAGGTCAGGGAGTTGGAGTCATCAGATAGAATTTGGCTGTTTATTGCACAAGAATAATACTACACACAGGGTCATGTGCATGAGGTAGTTTCTAGGAATCAGAGTAAAGTACACAACTGCTTATTACACAAATAACACCATAACATGACAAGTCTAGCATGAACAAACTGGGATAATATGACTCCAAACAAGAAGTATTGGTCTCAAATATCAAATTGGCAAGACAACAAATTGCATAGTGCACTGAATTACAAAGAAATGTATGCTTAATACAATCACTAGTATACGTCACAGTAGTTAACGGACATCATTGCAAAAAATGTGACGCACTTACGGAATAAATTGGTAACACGTTTAGCACAAGTAGCAAAGCTAACGAGCGGCTATGCTAGACGCTAGTCTTAGTGCATCAGTAAAACAAATGTTTAGTGACTAAAAATTATTTTTTAGATGGAGTTTATATATATATATATATATATATATATATATATATATATATATATATATATAGAGAGAGAGAGAGAGAGAGAGAGAGAGAGAGAGAGAGAGAGAGATTATAGAAAGTACATCATGTATAAATGTGTGTTGTATTAAAGTTTTTAATTTCTGTTCATATTTTCCATTTGATTTATATTGTATATAATTGTGCCTACCTTGGTGCAAAATAAATGACAAACGGGCTTTCAGATCAAAAAGAAAAGATTTGAATGTCCGAGCCCAATTTTTTATAGGGGCCTGAAAAACATTCCTGTACTTTTGTGTTTTTTTCTTTTTTCTTTTTTTTGTGAGACCCTTAGGCTACATTAACTTATTTTACATCTTTTCTATATCTACTGTGTAAAAGAGCTCTTTGATTATTTTTTATTTTTTTTAACTGCATTTGATCCATTGGCACTAACCAGCTCTGGTTTTCCGTTTTCCTTTGTATACAAAGTTTGATGTTTAGCTTTTCAGTAACCTTTACAATGTGCCAGGCATATCAGATAATATTTCGCTTTGTCTTCTAAACAGTCGAACACCAATAACACTACATCTCACGATTTCTACACGCCCTGAATTTGAAATGTCGAGCGCTAATTAGCTAATAGTGCTTTCTTAGCGAGGGGCTGAGTATTGACTATCAGGCAGAATGCTTCTGGCTCTATTTAAAAACACAGCAAGAAAATGTTCTCTCCTTATATCAGTTGTTTTTGTTGTTCACAGCAAAATTATTAGGACACAGGTGTCAATCTGAAGGCCTCAAAGGCAAAATACAGCTCTCTGCCTCATTTCATTCAGCCCACACAAAAGTACAAGAAAAAGAGCTAGAAGACTAATAGCATGTATGCTCTTTGAAAAGATAATGCTCAGTTAGTTCTTCTTCAATGTCTTTCTAACCCCTAATAAATCATCTGGTCTGTTTTCAATCCTTAACTGCCCAGTTTTTTACGAGTCTGTGCCTATTGTAACCTCTTGGCTGATAGGAGTGGAACGTGATATGGTCTCCTGTTGGTGAAGCTTATTCGCCTAAAAAATTGTTTTTGTTGCATTATGTGATGCTGGTCTGTTCACCGTGGTTGTTAATAGTGGTTATTTTACTTACCGTAGCCTTCCTGTTGGCTTGAAAATATCTGATTAGAGATCGTCATATAGATTGACATGTTGGGAAATCTCAGGAGATTTCCACATGGTTTCTGAATTATTCACACAGCCCGTCTGGCACCAGCAAACATGCTACAGTCCGAGTCAATGAGATCGCATTTATCCTAATTAACTGAAGCTCTTGTCCTGTTTCTTCAAATGTAGTGGACTGGTCATCTTTTCTGTAGCTAAAACCTGATTAATCCATTAGTCCATTTCATGCAAAGTGGGATCAAAGTGATACAACTATTGAAGCATACACTTGAACTGTTTTTTTTTTTTTTTTCAGATTTTTTTTTAGAGTTCTCCTATTCTACGTCTAGAGATTGGTCATTGTTGTTAATTAATGGAATAGATAATAAAATATGTAAAAATTGAATAGCCTTTGTTTAGATGCACTGATCTAGCTATGTACTCGTTTAAATCCTCACATTTTTCTGCGTACAAGTTTGTTGCAGACATCGGGCTCTGTAATGATCATCTCCAAGTAATGGGATATAATGTTTTTTGTAGCCCAATGCTATTAGGAAAGTAAATTAGTAGCATAGATACCTCAGTTTTATTGTAATTTCAGCTGTAATCATGGATGGTATATTTCATTCTGCCTGACCTGAAAGTCTTTCCTTGGCTCTTCCTGCTCATTCCAGCAGCCTTTTGGCCCCTGTCCAACCAGTGTCCTACCAAATCACCACTACAGATATGAGACAGCCACACATCTCAGACACAACCAGAAAATTAAACATTGGCTTATTGCTTTTGATTATTGATCCAAAGCTAATGACAAACAGGAAATTGGATTTCATATTAAACCATTCATCAGTCCTGTAACAGTCAGTTGTCACTGATGTGTTGTGCACATGAAAAATAAACTTAAAACTTAACAAGGATTAGAGGTTGCATAGGCAGATGTGTTTTCGTGGAGATGTTTCTAGAAACACTGGTGGCCAAAGTACACACATCTTTCACTTAGGTAGAAGTACAGATACTCCTGTTTTAAAAGATTCTGGTAAAAGTTGAAGTACTGACTACACTTTTTCACTCAAGTTAAACTAAAGAAGGCTCTGACATGTACTTAAGTAAAAAGTACCCATTACTACTACCTGTTTTAGTGTCACGCTGGTAACAGGACCTCACATTTTTTTAACATATTAATACAAAACGAATCTCAAATACTGTTACCTAATGAATGTATTCAGGCTGAACAACCACCATACAGAACACAATCCGAAAAAATATGACAGTGATGATCAGGTGATCAGGAAGTTTTCTGTTCTCAGTCATGTTTGCATCGATGACTCCCTCTGTCTCATCCACGTTAACCCTATACTTCTTGTTGCCTTCTGCCTTGCTGATTGTTAGCTTCGTAAACTAGCCTATGTCTTTGGTGCGGAAAGCAAGGAAATAATACACTAGTGGTAGGTTGAAAAAGTTATGAGTAACGAGTCTGTTTTGAAAATGTAAGAGGTAGATAGTAAAGATATTTGTGTATAAAATGTAATGTTGAATGTGAAAAAATGAAAGTAAAAAGTTGCCCGAAAAATATAAAGTCAATTAAAGTACCGATACCAGAAAAATCTACAGCATTTAAGTATTTGTATTTCATTACTCCCCACCTCTAAACTGAGTGAATGTGTTACTGTTCTAATGCTGCAGGAATGTTTAACTTCAGCTTTCTGACTGTTTGCAGGACTCTGGGCTATAAAAATCGTTATGTGAGAGTTCCAGACGGACACCTGTGGATCGAGGGAGATCATCATGGACACAGTTTGGACAGCAACACCTTTGGACCGGTGAATCTACCATTACTTTTTCACATAAATGCATTTCATTTATCAAAAAATAATTTATAAATTCAAAATTTGTGAGAAATTATTCACACAAATATCACACAAATTAGTATTTTAAATTAGTATTACACAAATTCATGTTAAAACATGTTAAATGAAAAAGAGGTGGGTTTTGTGGGCAGGTCAAACTTTGGTTGAACATTGACTGCTCAGTGAAAACAGTGGTAATTAGTGTTTGGACTTTGTGATCAGTTGTGATCAGTGATGGCTCAATGAGACCAATGATGATTAGTGACTGAGTGTTGTGAACAATAGTGATCAGTGATTAACCTTTTTGAACAAAGGGAAACAGTGATTACTCTCTACAAACAATGGTGATTGGTGACTCAATGTTGGGAACAATGGTGAACAGTGACTGCTCAGTGAGAACAGTGATGTTTGGTGAATAGATTTTAGGATGAATGGAGATCAGTGATTGCTTAATTACAACATTGGTGACCATTAATTAAACTTTGGAAATCAGTGATTATATATTGCGTTTATTGGAGATAAGTGATTGCTCAATAAGAACATTGGTGATCTTGGTAACGATGGTGACCAGAAAGCCGAAGGTGTAATGTGAGCTGGAGAACTAAATGGACCAACAGTGATTAACACCTTTACCAAAGTCTAAATACTAATCAGTATGGATTGGACAACTGGACTTTGGCAACAGTGCTACTCAGTGACTGAATGTTGGAATCAATTTTGGTGAGTAAATGCTCAATGAGAGCATTGGTGATCGGTGATCCATTGTTGGGAACGATGGTGATCTTTAAACAAAAGCAATATATTTTTGGTCCAAACTTTTGTGAAAAGCTGTAGGTTGGAACCTGGCAGCTTAAGTGAACCAATTGAAAACAAAAGGATGGGATTATGCGAGAATCGGGCAGCTAAAAAATGCAGGAGCTGTTTATTATTCTGCAGCAATCACACCAAACTTTTGTCTCGCTGCTTTCTTGCTGTTGCTTGGTGCACATCTGAAAAAAAAACAGTTATCTGTCTCGTCCACGGTGTAAGTAAGGTTGGGGGTTTTTTTTGTGGTAAAATTTAATTTAATCTGTCCGTCTGCTAGAAATTTCTTGTTAGCAACAAAGCACCTCTGAACGGGTCAAACAAAAACACATCATTAGCATATCCCACCTCTGTAGATAGTAAGTAAAATAAATGTAGGGAGCACAGAAAAACCCGCTTCCTGAGGACATTAGTTACAGCCCTGCTCTGCTCTGCCACCTCACCCACGCTGTGTGCTATACTGACACACACACACACACACACACACACACACACACACACACACACACACACACACACACACAAACTTTAAATGTATTATTGTGTAGAACAGTTTCTTTTTGTCACTTTGCCCTCTTTATTCCTCTCTGTTCAAACAATTACGGTATCAGCTGAAAGATTTGAGACGTTGTACAGCTTGTGTTGAAGGAAGTGTTTTTGTTTAGTGGCTTTTTCCCAACGTCCTTTTCTATAGCCTGAAGCTCTTGGCGGCATTGCTGTATTTTTGTCCTCTGGCACATTTTTAAATGATGGTTCTTGTCAGAAAGTAAATAAATAAGCTTCTCGTGGTGTCTCTTTTATTACCGGTGCTCGTCCATTCCTCAGAATGCTTCCTGTGCTTTGCTCTCGAGTACACACACACACACACACACACACACACACACACACACACCACACTGTACCGTTGTATGTAAGACATATTTGCCAAAACACTGTCAGGTCGTATATCACCAGAGAAATATACCTGCTGGATGTTTCGGGCAGTTTGTTTTTGCCGTTTTACTGTGGACTGCAGTTTCACCTTGACTTGATGCATTATGGGGTGAGACGGGGGTTGTGGTTGGGGGTGGGGGCTGTGGCTGTGGGATGTGCAGCTTCATTTGGCCTCAAAATGAAGGATTGAAATCTGGGCTTTTAAAAACACTGCCTTGCGTTTTTACTGTTCACTGTAAAGCATGCAATTAAGATTAGCACAGGGCTCTGTCTGGTTCTTGAAGGTCACAGTATTGTAGAGATATGATTTATTTAACACAAAGCTCTATGTTGCATTGTCCATCTGATTAGTTGATCAAAACATTGAATTGTTTTCTGTAAGAGCAGCTTTGATGGTGAATTATATTGCTGTAGTCATTCTAATATGCTCTCATTCTGATAGTAAAAAATGACAGATGGATTGACTTCGATTCAGTTTCATTCAACTCGTTTTTTATTCGCATAACACTTTTAACAATGGACACTGTCCCAAAGCAGCTTCATAGATTTAAATAGATTGCAAATATCAATTTTAGCATCAATAAATTAGTCCCTATACATTTATCCCTAATGATCAAGCCAGTGGTGACAGTGGCAAGAAAAAACTCCCTGAGATTGGGATCCATCCTCATCTGTGTGACTCCAAATATCATATTCATTATAGTTCCACTGATGAACCCCTGATTGAAAAGAATATTCAAGACAATTGTAGCCCAAAGCCATTATAGCAAACTGTTCACTATAATCTTGGTGTAAATTCAACCTCATTGATCCTTAGGCTGTTCATGTGAGATCAGGGGCAGATCTAGAAAATTATTTATGGGGTAGCTAAGGGGGTGGCATGAGAATTACGAGGGTGAAACACTGAAGCAGGCATCCTTGCGTGGTCTTTGTGGATTTAAGCAGTCATATACATATTCAGTGTATACAATATGGCGCACTTCTTGTATATAAAAATGTAATTAAAGTGATGTGTGATTGACTTTACCTGAACCTGGTATTTGGATTGGAAGACCATAAATGAAATGAGATGGTAAGGTAGATTTATCTTCTGTATTTTGAGTTCAATGCAAACCAGTAGCAAGTTCAACTCTATGACAAGTTTCATTTACTGAGCATGATACACAATACAGATTATATATAGATACAAAACCTCAATGTATTGTACTGGTTTACTTTAGTCAAAAACACATTACAAATACACAGAATCCACATTTAAATCAGCATATGGACAGACACTGGCAAATGCGTTGTTGTCATGTGACGTGACAAGATACTGAACAACATATTTTTGAAAATAGTTTAGAGTTATGCTGTTAGTCATTAATGCATGTGAAGATATCATCAAAACTATAATATATAATATATAATACATGTACATTTAAACAAATGCTTCGATTCCATAAAAAATTGGATAGTCATTTGTTTGTGATCAATGATCAGGCTGGTTGCATTTAGATGGTTTGATTCACTAAAATCAAACAGTAGTAGTTCATAAGAGTTGTACTACGTTGTACAGATATATGTTTTTTTAATGTAATCACATTAAAGTGCCGCTGCTATAAATTGGTTGAGGAAACTGATTTATATATTTATATTTTATAGTCAAGTCAAGTTTATTTCTATAGCGCTTTTCACAACAGACATTGTCTCAAAGCAGCTTTACAGAATTATACATTGGGATACCAGTGCTTAGGTGGCACATTGGGTGGTAATGCTTTTTCTTATGGTGGCAGTTGCCACCCCATGCCACCCTCATAGATCCACCCCTGTGTGGGATGGATGTTTAGCTGGTACAGGTAGGTCTAGAGAGCAGAAGGGGACAGAAACTCTGGAAAATTATTAGCTTGAGAGAGAGAGAGAGAGAGAGAGAGAGGAGGTGAGGGAACGGAAGAGAGCGAAAGTAATATGGATTGTTATGTATGCTTCTTAATATGTATTAATTAAGGACACTGGAAAGCACATTCAGAGTCCAAGTAAGGATTTTGACAATACTATAGCAGTAAACCTTAAATAGAGAACCAGAGGGTAGCACAAAAATTATTAAGCTTTCAGAACATCAGGCGGTCACGCCAACGTCAACAAACCTTTAAAAAAATTATACGTTCGATAATATTTATTGAGGATTTTTGAAAGGAGTCTCCAAGTTGAAATCTTTTGACATTTCCCATCTGCCCTTTCTTTCAACAAACTTAATTTTGTTTGTCTTATAAATTAAAGAGGCAGACAAACAAAAATCTGATGAGTGATAACATAAATAATGTTTCACTCTGTTTGCAGACATTACACTGGATTAAGTGTAATTATAACTAGGCAAAAAAAGACGATTCTTTAATGGAGTAAAAATTGTTGAATCCCTGAGGCATATAGTGAATAAAACCGAGGATGCACTGATATTGGAGAAGAATCCATTTCATGATAGTAATAGCTACATACATTTTGTGCATCATGCATTGAATGGTTTCCTATAACTGTGTTTCCTATCAACTCATGGCCTAAATGGAGTAAATCATGTGTGTTAAACTAGGAAAAGCACAAATCTCATAAAAGTCTGACACATTATGTCTCCTATGTTGCAACATAATTTTTATTTTTTTTTTTGCAATTGCTCTGTTTAAATGATATCTCACTAAGCCACTGATACTGACATCTCACTTATTAAATTTAGCTGAAGCTCAATCATGGTTCATCGTGTTTCATCAGATAGTGTTCAAGAGCTATATGCTTTGGGTTTAGTTTTAATAGCTTGCCAGAGCTCTAAGACTGTTTAACTTGGAGACCTCTATGTCCCTTAATCCCCTGTTCAGATAATCCTCCTCAGCCATTCCAGGTATTTGCAAAAATCCCAGAAACAGAACTGAGAGCAATATGCACTAGAAGCATTGTCTGGCTTCCTCAGCTGCCAAAAACAGTGCAGGCCCTCGCTGCCCATCTATGGCCAGATTGATTACTTCATATTAAATTTGCTCTGGTTGATCCTTAAAGCTAAAGAACAGTAAAGAGCATGTGCCATCACATATATCGAAGATATAGCACTTGGGTTCCTGGATGGTCCAGCTGTCTTTTGTAAAAGCCAGTTTTCCCTTTGATTTAAGATAAAAATCGATAAATTGCGATATTTTATATTTCTATTGGCAGAATAATTGAGGTATATTATTCTGATTATCGTATTCAGCCATTATCTAACCATTATAGCTAAAACTCAGGAGTATTATAATAATGTATAAATTATTTTCAAACTTTGTAACTTTGGATTCTTTTTTTTTTTTAATCCATTCCAGAGTTCATGAAAGTATAATTGCTCTGCTCTCTGGTTGATTATCTTAGCCAATCACAAGCATCTGTTAGCTGTGTTTAAAATAAGGCAGTTATCTCTCTCTCGCTCTCTCTCTCGCTCTCTCTCTCCTTTAGGCATAGCTGCCCCATGTGACACTGTGCCAATGATAGGGATGCTCTCAAGAACCCAGTTCTGAGCCAAACCCTGTTTTAAATGAGGAAAACCGAGGTCAGACATGACTTCCTCTGCTGTTAGCGCTTAAGGATTTTGAATTAATGGATAGGCGACACAGGCTAAAGTCACATCTCTTTCTCAGCAGCACACAATCAATTTGCAAGTGCACAAAGAGATTAGAGATTTAGTCTGGAATGCTTGCAATAAATAAAAAGTGCAATAAAAACCATTGCCGTCATGTGTTGGGCTGAACTGCTCATATTACCTTGTTTAGAAGTACAGCACTGTGTAAATCAGCCCAAATGTGGAGCTTTTGAATGCTATGCTGCGCTCACAGCTTTATCTACCTTATGTGCCTTAACAGAGTCATGAAAGCCAGTAATATTATTACATTTGGAAATAAATCAAATACATTTATATAGACACAAAAGTAGAGATGCCTGACTTTTCACATGTGGTACTTCCACAAAATTCTGAACACATACAATTGTGTAGGATGTCTTTTAATGTGGTAGCATTACATTTTCCCTTCACTTCTGAACTAGAAGACGCAAACCTGTTCCAGCATGAGTATACCCTTTTGCACAAGGCCAGCTCTATGAAGATATGCTTTACATGGGTTAGAGTGGAAGATCTTGAGTGTCCTGCTATAAAGCTCAACCTTATGGAACACCTTTGGGATGAACCTGAACACTGACTGCCCCCCAGAGCTCCTTACCTACATCAGTACCTGACTTTACAAACACCCTTGTAGCTGAATGATCAAGTCTTTACAAGAACAGTCCAAAATCTAGTGAAACTTTTCCCCAGAAGACTGGAGGTTATTATAACAGTAAATGCAGACTAAATATTGAAAGGGATTTTTAAAAAGCATATATGAATTGTGTCCACAAACTGTTGTCCATATAGTGTTCATATAGGGAATTGTCTGAGTGTGGAACGTAAGAGTTGATCATTGTTACAAGGCTATTAGAGGTTTGTTTGTAGAAATGCAGTAAAGCAGCTACGGATGTTCAGAAACAGTCATCAGCGACTACTTGTAAGTTGAAGTGCTATTCATGGCACCTTGCACTCATTTTAAACATAAAACTCAGCACGAGGTGTTCGTTATTATCAGCTAAATAAAGTGTTTCTTGAATCTCCCTCTTCTTGATTGATGAACATTAAAAGAATGTTACTTATATTAGGATGGGACGCTCACCCCTTTATCATCGGTTTCACAGAATTATTCTCAGTCATTGGCCGTTTTTTATATATATATATATATATATATATATATATATATATATATATATATATATATATATATATATATATATGTATGTTAATAGGGTCAGTAAACAGAATTGCCTTCCTGCAGGTTTCCCTCGGACTCCTCCACGGTAGAGCATCTCACATCTTATGGCCTCCAAACCGGTGGCAGAGGATCAAACCGTGTGTTCCAGTCGCCCGCAGACCTCTGTTCAACTCGGGAGGATCAACAGAAGAAGATGGTGATGAATACGATGATACAAAATGACCTTCTGGGTAGATAGACAGTAACACTGACTCTGTTCAGGACAGGAAACATGTTTGAGCTGTAGATGTGTGTACAATGTTTTTTTTTTTTTACATGCAGAAGAAGGAGAAAAACATAAAGGCCTTTGAATTTTCAAAGCTAAGATTAATTTGAACAAATAAATTTGATGGATACAGTAGGTTTTTCCTAATGACTGGTATTTTTTTTTTTTTTTTTTTTTTTACCAGTCAGTCACTGGTTCAATTGTGTAAATGACAAGTTCATTTATCAATTAGGAAAAGCCCATTAGAAGCAAATCTACGCCTGGAGGATACCTGATACTATGAGACTTTTAAAAATGTACATTTATGGCATTTGGCAGACGCTCTTATCCAGACTGAATTATAGAAGTACTTTAAACTCTATATCAATAAATACATCCTCATACTGGTTCACTAGGTCAGGCAGTAAAAGTACTATTTTTCTACTTAGTCGAACTGAATATAGAAACTTATTAACCATAACAAATTCAGCATTTAGTATTTACTAGGGATAATAATCATAAAGCCCCAGCTCGAGTACTTCATGACTTTTGAGCCACAGAGATTTTGGGGAGAAGGTTGTCGTATGCAGAAAAGCTTTAGATGCATGACAGAAGCAGGTTCAGCTAATGATTGTGTGCTGCCTATGACAGACACATCCTTAAAAGGTCCTGCAATGAATTTAGCTTTCTCTAAAGCTCAGTTCTTTAGGAAGGTCAATCACCGTAGCTCTAAACTCAATAGGTTTTAATGTGAGTGGCCGCAGGTCAATACAGCTCTTCGTGCTGGTCTGTGATTAGTTCTTTGGATGGCAAACATAAATCGGCTCTGGAAATCTTTTAGACAATGTTAGAAAAGAGAACCGAACTGAAGGATATGTCAGTCAAACTTTGTTTCGTATGATAATGGACGCTTAGGCTTTTTACAGTGTGTTTTTGCTTGTGCCCTGGACAGATAGCATGATTTTTTTTTCCCCCTCACAGAGGACGACCCTATCAAAACAGCTTATTAGTATACCGAAGCAGCTCTTCACAGGGGAAACAATCTCTTATTGAACATGACAAGCACATTACCTCCAGTGCAGGAGAAATTGAATCCCAAATTGAATTTCCCTAAAAGCCAGTGGTGGAGGTGCATGCATGCGAGTGTGTGTCAGAATCTTTCTCATAAAGCTGTTTGTCCACAGGGATAGACATTCAGCAGCTCAGATATGAGGTTCAGTGTCTGAGCCAAGCTGATTTCAGCATGATTAAGACGGTCACATGGGATTTCAACAAGACCATGCAGGAAGAGGCACCCGTTTCTTGATTTCTATTACTCCTTGCATGCAGCATATGGTATGTTTTCTGTAAATGTCATTTAGTTATATGCGGTTTTATAACCATTTCCTAATCCTATTAGCCAAAATAATATTTAGAGCACCGAGCAAAAAAAAAAAAAAAAGCAAAAGAATAAGAAGAAAGAATAAACTGGATAAAATAACAATAAAAAAGCAGTTAAAATGAAAAAGGCCACATTTAGAGATTTTTTTTATTAATTTAGTCACATGACTGAGTAGCTGAATCACTGACACGCACATTAACTCACTTTGACTGACATGCTGAGAGTAACATATATAGTGATTAACCCACACATTGATTCACTAACTGACCCACTGACTCACTGATTTCCTGTGACTGATTTACCTTGATTTAATGACAGCCTGACTCACAGATTACCTCCCTGATTTACTTAGACTGATTTAATGAATATTGAGCTCACTGACTCTGCTTAAAGCTGCTTTGAGACGATTTCCAATGTTAAAAGCATTATACAAATAAAAATAAATTGAATTGACTCACCTACTGACTCACCCATTGACCCAGACCCCAGCAGTGACAGCTTGTTGGTACTGGGATTTGTCATGACCTTAGATCCAAAGTACAACACCTTAACCACTGAGCAACCACATGAACCACACTCACTAAAGCAGATAAAATCAGTTAAAATGAACTAACTCATTAACTGACTCTTTCACTGCATCACTCACTGATTCTATGACCGACTCACACATTGCCCCACACAATGACTCACTGATTTACAGAGAGTCAGTGGGAGTCACAGAGTCATAGCCTCATTTAATCACTGACTCGCTGTGCTAGGTTCACTGGCTAACTCACAAAATCTCATTCGACCTCAACGTACATAAAATTACTTACAGATGACAGCGGCTATAGCTTGTGAATTACACTGTCTGCTATCTGGGTTTATGGCATCAAACTTGAGAAGAAGGGAGGGAAAGAACTGCTGTTGTTCACACCTAAATGATTTGACCTAAAAAGTCATTAGCACTGATTAGCCCAATAAAACTAATTTGATTAACCTAAAAAACAAATGAGTAAAATTTACATAAACCTCATTACGCCTAATATCCTTCCTTTTTATCAATATTAATGTCATTACCTTGGCACAAGCACACACTATCAGTAGCCTAATTAATGTTAATTAAAGCTTTTATTATTTCATTCGCTTTTATTCTTTCATCTACAGTAACTGCACCAGTCTGTCACACCATACACACATACACCAAGGGGCAATATAGAATAGCCAGTCCAGCTACCTGCATGTTTTTGGCAGGTGGGAGGAAACCCACACAGGGAGAGCATGCGATCCTCAAAAACCCCAAGCGCAGGGTGGCCTCAGAAACCCGGAAACTGTGGATGAGAGAAGCCTACAGTAACTACAGTAAATAAGTCATAATGTCATGTTTGATTAATCAAATGCAGATTAAATGATCTGTGTCACGGCATCGTCAGGTGGCTGCTGAATGATTTCTAACCATCTCAGTTTGTCTTTGTCTACATTGCGAGTTACACGCACACATCCTGACGTTTGTCCTGAGCTCCATCCAGCCTGAGCAGGAGTGGGGTGGTATTGTTGGAAGAACCAATTAAAATCCAATTTCAGCGCTCAAACTCCAGGGGTAGACTGAGGCACTCTTGAGCTTTCACTTGATAAGTTGTGTGTCGCAGGAAAGTTGCTTGTTTGCGATTCTACCTCCCTTTTTTTAAACATTTTTATATACAGTGATCGCCTCAAGCCCTTAATAACACAGGAGATACAACTTGGATATTTGCAAAGGATAATAAGCCTTTTCAGCAAATCACTATAGTGTGTATGCATGTGTCTTTGTGTCTATGTGTGTATGTTTGTCTCCTGATGGGGATGAAATAGCCAAAATAGAATGACAAGAAATTGCTTTTTTTAATCATCAATTATAAGCATTAATAATGGCAGTGAAAAGTCCTCTAAAGGAGAGTGAAACCATGTTGTGTGTGCTGTTACTTTACAGAGTAAAGAGAAGAAAGCATTTTGCATTTTTTAAACAACAGTATTTAACATTAATAACAATAGTGACATGTTTATTATTAGTTATATTTAATTGTATATTTATATGCGTCACGTTTTTTGTTTTGTTTTGTTTTATATGAACTCCATTACCATGTGGAAAACAAACTCTTACCCAAAATAAATTGAGTAGGTGACAGATAGATCTTTATCTGTACATGTCAGGTGATGCAGGTATAAAATAGTGCTATAACTCTGCTATATCAAATGTCAACAGACATTCAGCAATACTGAAAATTGTTAAAATGTTACTGTGGTATAAAATAGATAAACCATCACACAGGAGCGTGCATTTATTCACATTTATGAAATTTTGTAGATGCCGTTAAGCAGAGCAACTTACAAAAGTAAGTTGAAAAGCTTTATTAGGTCACAGATTATGAATTGCATAAGTCTAAAAACTGTTGTGAGAAAAAGATTGTTCATTTGTTTGAAGTGCTAATTTAAGTTCTGCTGGAAGAGGAAGAAGTGGAAGTTTGTTCCACCCCCTCTGTGCCAGAGTCTTGGAGCATGTCTCTCTTGTACACTGAGGGATGGTGGGACGAGTCAAGCAGAGGTGAGGATTGGAGAGATGGCGCTTTAGTGCGAGGTAAGATAAGTGCTGAGAGGTAGGGAATGTTGGTCCATTTTTGGCTTTGTAGGCGAGCATCGGTGTTCTAAATCTGATGCAGGGAATGACAGGATGCCAGTAGATGGAGTGTAGCATTTGGGTGGTGCGAGAGAACTTAGGAGGTCATGCAAAATGCATTCTGGATCAGTAACTCAGCATAAGAGTGAGTTGCAGTGATCCAGTCTTGAAATGAGGTGAGGTGAACAAATATTTTGGGGTCGTAGCTGTAACTCTCCGCATTAGCTCTCATCACAATATTTACTGTGATTACTTTCATGCATGTGATAAAAAAAGTTGTAAGTTTTTAGCCCAACACCTTTTTTTTGTTTTTAAACTAAACAGAACGAATACCAAACTGTTCAATGGTGTAAACATGTGCATCTTCAGCAAAGTGACTCTGAATAGCTGTTGAAGATTTCAGTGTTGAGCATCACTTCCAAACACTTGCAAATGTCTTTTCCTCTAGAAGAAACCCTTCCACAGAACTGTTCTAAAGTTGAGTCACGGCGCCCTCTTGAGGCCAAATCTAGACACTGACATCTGTTTATATAAACAAGATGTTATATACAGAACCTAAAATAATTGTAAATAAATGTAAATAAATGCCATCTAAAATATTTTTTTTTTGTATTATTCGTATCATCAGGGGGAAAAAGAGGAAAAAATTCAGACAAAAACTATAAGATAAAAGGCTAAATCAATCTACGAAATCTCGACATAATTCTGAAAAGCTGCTTCGGCACAATGTTAATTGCTAAAATGCTGCAAAGGTAAACAGAATTCAAAAACTACTCCTAAAAGTTTTATCAGTTAAAAAAAACAATAGGTTTAGGAGGGGATGGAGTTTTATTTATATATATATATATATATATATATATATATATATATTTTTTTTATCTAATTTAAATGATTTCAGATCTACACTCAAGTTAAAAAATATTGAAGATTTTCTGTAACCAGTAAAACTTAAAAGAAATGGGTTAAAAATGATTTTAAAAAAAGTACAGCTACAGGGTTACTGTACAAATAAATTTTAGTAAGTCTAACTTTAGTACAATGAAATCAGGGGAGAGCGCGAACGCAGTCCCCCACTACCACAAATTATGCAGTCGAGATTCCCACATTTGGGGAATTCGCAGGGGTCAGCACAACCGGAGTGCAATGGCTGAGCCTCGCCCTGGGTGAACCACCTTCTTGATCATGGTATCTCCCCTGCCAGGTAAGTATGAGTTCTACAAGCATCAGCTACAGACTGCACCACAGCACACACTGTTCACCATCATGGTAAGTAAAACAGCGCTGACCCATTATACACATTTTCGAGTGTAAAACACTGCAATCTAAAAGTAATGTAAAAGAAGTACTACCTTTATTACACACACACCAGTGCAATCTACTGTTTTATTAACAACCAAAACCACTCACACATCCCATGATGCACTGCTTCTGAATATTTAACAAGATGTTCAGGAAATGGCTTCGTTTAAGTAGCAAATGCACCAAAATTACACGTTTTCTCCTTAGAAAACTTAAGCGTTGCATTTCATGGTAAACTTTAATAGTCAGTAATAATATTTAATTTAAGTAAAGTTTGTTCTGAAGTCTCTCTACAATATTAGCCCCGCCCCCCGTGTTTGCAGATTAAAGCAAAACTACAGAAAAGACCCTTCAATTCGTTGTTTTAGCGAATAGAATAAACAAGTCGAATATGAATTGTATGTGATTATAAGTTACTATATAGCCATAGTCTAAGAAAACAGAGCGCTGCACAAACTACAGCAGAACATTCTGTTCGACCGGTAATGAGTCCGACCGGTAACGAGAATCCGGATGCATAGTTCCGTCTGATTTATGTATTACAGTTATCAGTTATACTTTATTACCCGTATAATTGTATATTTTTAGAGACGCTGTTGTAAGTATTTGGTGCGAAACTATACATATGAAATGTTTTTTGTTTTAACTGTTAAATAAGATTAATTTACTTTACTCATTCTTGTGCCAGTAATCATTATGTAGTTCATCTCCACTCTGTACATTCTGTATCATCTGATTCCTCCATTGTCCCTCTGAATCATTATCTCTGGATAGTTATAACTAATTATAAATTCATAGAATATCCTAGACTAACTTTTACATGTCTATATAACATATGTATATACAATGTGTAGAGCTTTCGTACGTACAATGTATATCTTATTGTAAATTTGTCTAAATATACTGTGCCCTACACACATCTTGCTCTAATCTAATTTTATGGATATACACTTACATGTACTTGTTCTACAGCTTCTGCACATTTCTACACTTCCAGAGCCTTTTTAATTCATTTGCTGTACATATATTTTACACATTTTTCTGCATTTGTCAGTTTGCACAAAGCTACAACTTCATCTATGGAAGGTGGGCACAGTTTTACTAAGATGGACTGCAGAAAGGCCCGGAATCTGAAAGATCTCACAGATTAGACAGACAACAGGAACAGGACAAGGGACTTTATCTGTAAAGAGTTTCTCCTGACACGTAAAAGTTTCAGACAAATCTAGAACATTTCCCAGGATTTTCTGCTGGGCAAGTGATGCTGTGCTAACACACAGGCAGGAAATACAGAGTGATACCGAATGGCTACATCAAGATCGTTCTCCACTGAATCAGTCACCAGTTCAGTTAAGGAAAAGATTTTACTTCCTGTTATATCATTCTCCAAAATAAACGAAACTCCATTCACTGAATGAGCTGAATGAACTGCCACTTTTTTGAAACCTGGAAAGTCCTCATTCTCCAGATATATGTAGTGCAGAGGTACATGAATCACATACAGTTGAATGCCCTAAAGCAATAAATCACTGCCTGCATAGGAGACTTCTGAAAAGGGTAGCACATTTGTAAAATAACGGATTGAGCAACACCAGTGTCTCTTTTAGAACTATAACTGGATGTTTGACCCCATTGGGGCCTAGTGATATATAACCAGAAGAGAGAAATGACTTAAATGCAGGCTCATCAGTGGGCGTTGTTGCAGGACCCTCTAACCAACCACCTGCAGCATTAACATTGTGAATTGAAACCTGCTGGCCCTTAATTTTTATTTGTATTTATTTTTTTATTAAACCAAGCACATGGGAATTAAATGACCTTATTCATGGGTTTAAAAACATTTGGTAGTTTCAGGAGGAAAGCTGGTGGATGCACGTTTGTGCATTTAAGTGCCTTTAATGCATAGAAAGATGCACCGTAATGAGAAGATTGGGAAACTTTTGATTTGGAAAGTTTTGTGGGTCAACACTGCAGCTCTATACAACCTATCTGACAATTCCCTTAAAACTGTGAGTGTTAATGCTTAATGAAACTGTGAATAGAGAAGACATTTATGTCTGACTGGGCAGATACTACACTGTTCGAGGCCTTTTGGCAAAGACAGCAATAGCTCTTTGGAGGTATGCATCAAAAGTCTCTTTGTGGCTTCAGACAAAACCCTCAAAGAGTAGATTTTGCACAGGTGGTGGAAGGTAAGTGCTTTTTTTCTACATTCTCTTTTAATTAACTTTAGTTTTAGTGTTTTAAATAGTAATGTTATAGTATAGGTTTTTTTTATTATTCTTGTGGTTGTTTTAGGCTAGTGGTGCCCCCAAAATGTCAGCTTCTTGTGCCCATTTCAGGAGGCATCATACCGTGCGTTACTTATTCAAAAAGGTGGCTGGTAGGCTCCTGGGTATGCCTTTGACTTCTCAAGAAAGCTAATCCAGAAATGTGCACAATCTGTTTGACTCTGACTTGAAACAAAATATTTGTTAGCTTTAACACTGGTTAGATAGGGCATTTGGCTGAGGCATGTGAAGAAATTGTGTGTGGGAAGTGTAAAGAAATTGCTGAAGTTTTGATGAGTGCACCAGATGATGCAGTGTAAAGAAGTGTAAAGAGAGGTGAAGTGTAAAGAAATTGCTGAAGTTTTGATGAGTGCACCAGACGATGCAACTCCAGCCAGCCTCATGGCAGACCCTCCGAGACCTTTTCAATTCACGAGCAGAGTGGTGAGAGATGGTATAAGATGAGATGAGAGTTTTTTGTTTTGTTTTTTTTAATAAAAGGGAAGAAAAAAGAATATGGAAGAAAGACACATGCTAAGCAGGATGCAAAAAAGACTGCAGAAATATTTTCATCTTTTTAATAATGGGTTTGATTTTAGAGAATTAAATCAAGACAAGTCAAGCAATGTCAGTTTTAGCAAAAAAGTAATGACAATGGGAATAATTTACAAAGTAAAGGCTATATCACAGGAAGAGGCTATGACAAAGTAAAAATTTACAGGGAGGGAAACAACAAAACAGCAAAGAAGTGCCATTTAAAATAAGCAAAAGCACTAAAATCACAAAGTCTGTCAGAGAGAAAGAGCGTGTCACTACATGGTAAGCTTTAAAAGTAAAATATTTGCAACACTTTAATAAAGGTTGTCTCGCTACAATTAAAGCTCCGCCCAATATGTGTGCAAGTTAAAAAAAACTTTCGACAAAGTTTTTTTTTTTTAAACACTTCCTTTCGCTGTGTTGGCAAATAAATCAGTTAAATGCTTTTGTATGATCACAAGCGACTATCGACCATCAGACGGGTAAACAAAATCCGACCGGTAACGAGAGCTCGGATACATCGTTCCGCCTGATTGTCGTATTAATCTATTAGTGAAGTACACAACTTCTCTAATAAATAATTAATGGTAATAATACACAACACTGATCTTTCTTTAACAGCAGAGAGGGGGTGCACCGTTCCCGGAGGTACTGCAATACCGGGTCGATGCGTGGAGTGGACGGAGCAAGCCCCTATTCCATCTCCCAGTTCCAAAAATCAATTTAATATATGGTCCCCGGATAGGGGACGTATCAGATATTAAACTGATAAGAACAGATACTACACTTGATCTTAGCCAAAAGGCCGAGAAGCGATACCGACAACTTCCACCAACAAACACACACATTCTACATCACAGTAGACCAGAGGACGGAGACCGCTGATTTCTCTTTATTTTGGATAACAAACCAGAATAAAACACAGGGAATGTAGCGGTAATTTTTAAATTAACAGGAAAATGCGATTAAACTCGTATTTCACACAAAACAAAAGAGAAACTATAATATATGCACAACCCGACCAATCAGAAACGCGAATATCAAAATCTAACACACTGCAAACTAACAATGTTTTATAACGTAGTTTTCAAACAGACCTTCACACTGGATAAATATACTTTAACTGAAGTGACTAACACATGACAACTCAATTGTGGGAAATTTAAAACATGTTAAAACTGACTCGAATTATATAACACTGGTCAAACGAGGTACTGTAGGAACAAATCAGGGAGAACGTTTAAGAAAAATGTCTAATTTATAACACACAAGTGTTTACATCTATTTCACAAAGAAAAGTTGTGATAAACTAAGAGGTCTGACTCACCAAACACGCTAAAAGCAAATCTCACCTAAAATATTTTTAGTAAGTACAGGTAGTCGCCGACTTACGACCAATGCAATTTACGACCATTCAACTTTACGACCACAATCGCAAGCCGCGGCGTACGACATTGCGTACCAGCTTCCGGCATAAATTCACAGTACTGTAGATACAGCCTACTCTACTTATGACCAAATCGTGTTACAGTACCACTGTCGTACGCCATTATCAATCAATTTGATTTATTCTGGATTTGCATTATTTTCCAAAATATTGCAATTATGGACACTTTAAATTAAAGTCTTTAAAAAATGTGCTTTCCTTGTGTGGCTTACACAATCCCACCAGTACCTACCAAGACATAGACTACTGATACAGATTTAAAATCAGCTTTACAACAGCACCACCTAGGGGTCTAATTGAAAACAAAGCCAAACAGCTGATCAGCTGTTAATACTGTATATAACTGACTGCAATAAATTAATGCACAGGTTCATGACTCTAGTCCTGGAGTCCCTGACCTGGACAAATTAAATGTTTTCTCTGCTCTAACACAATCTTCGTTTTAGTGACTTAGTGAGCTGTTAAGTAGCTAATTCATTCAATCAGGTGATGAATGTTATGAGCAAAGAAAACTTTAAGACATGCAGGTGTACTCCAGGACCAGGGTGAAAAAGTGGTGGTTGATAACTGAGTCCCTTTGGTCATTTCTATCTATTTGATCTCTTCTGATCTTCTCTGTACCTGCTGTTTGTCTTCTTTTCTGTTTTTTACTATTTGATGTAGTGAATAAAATTTGATTTTTTAAAATAAAGTTCTTTTTGTTATTTACTCAACTCTGGTCTGATACCTGACCCAGTCGTGACGAACCTGTGTGCTTTAAGGTTGAGGGCAGTCCCGGAAATAGCCCCCGGGTGGCGTAGTCGGTACAAATTATTAGTTGGTAACGCCGCAGTTGGCGTAGCCGGTACAAATTACTAGTTGGCATCGCCACATTTGGCGTAGTCGGTACAAGTTACACGTTTACAACTCCATATTTGGCGTTGCACTCAGTCTTTGCATTTCTACCTCACCACGTTACCGTGTTAAGTGTACTTTCACGTCAGCTACAGCAGCACGTTTTATCAATAATCCCCTTAAGACCAAAATGATCAGGGAGAAAAAATTAGCACAGTGGTATAATGATCATACGCGCACCTTAAAACAGACCACTCGAAAATTAGAACGTAAATGGCGTCAAACAAAATTAACAGTATTTCAAATAGCATGGAAGGAGAGCCTCGTAAGTTATAGAAAATCTCTTAGTGCTGCTAGATCAGCATATTTCTCCACCCTCATAGAAAATAACAAGCATAATAAAGCACTGCGCTAACATGCACACCATCAATACGTAGTAATGATTTCATGAACTTTTTTAATAATAAAATTGAAAACATCAGGCAAGAAATCCAGACGGTTAATATAAATCCAAATTATTTTACAAGTAACCCTGTAGACAGCAGTGTAATTATAGCAGACAATCAACTACAAAGCTTCACTCCTATTCATGAGAATGACTTAATTTCATTAATTTCCTCATCAAAACCATCAACCTGCATTCTCGATCCCTTGCCTACAAGTTTCTTTAAACAGATAACTCCAGAGGTAATTGAACCTGTTTTAAAAATAATAAACTCTTCCATTAGCACTGTTTATGTACCTAAATCCTTCAAACTGGCAGTTATCCACCCCCTTATTAAGAAACCTGACCTTGACCCATGTCAGTTGTCCAACTACAGACCAATATCAAATCTCCCCTTTATATCCAAAATTTTAGAAAAGGTTGTAGCACAGCAGTTATGCTCACACCTACTTATGAATAACATTTTTTAAATGTATCAGTCAGGTTTTCGGCCTCATCATAGCACAGAGACGGCGCTATTTAAGGTGGTAAATGACCTGTTATTGGCCTCTGATCAGGGTTTTGTCTCTTTACTTGTTTTGCTCGACCTTAGTGCAGCTTTTGACACCATTGATCACACTATACTGCTTGCTAGACTTGAGAACGTTGTTGGAATAAAGGAACAGCTCTCTTGGCTCAGGTCTTATTTAACTGATCGCTATCAGTTTGTTGATGTAAATGGTGAGTTCTCCACACTCTATGAGGTAAAGTTTGGTGTTCCTCAAGGATCTGTCTTAGGCCCACTGCTTTTCTCTTTATATATGCTGCCTCTTGGTGAAATCATTCATAAACATGGGATTCGCTTCCATTGCTATGCTGATGACACACAGCTGTATATTTCAGCAAAGCCAGATGAGCGAGATCAGCTTAACAATGTTGAGAAGTGTGTAAAGGACATTAGACAGTGGATGCTTAATAACTTTCTTCTGCTCAACTCAGATAAGACGGAAGTACTTTTACTAGGACCACATGCAGCTAGAAGTAAACTTTCCGATTACGTAGCATCTCTGGCTGGTGTTTCGGTTTCAGTGTGTACGGCTGTCAAAGACCTTGGTGTGATTATTGACCCGAGTCTTTCCTTTGAGTCTCACGTGAATAATAATAGAAATAATAATAGAAATATGATGTCGTTACAGGATGCAGAAAAACTAGTTCATGCTTTTGTTACTTCTAGATTAGACTACTGTAACCCTTACTGTCTGGGTGTGCGAGTAAGTGCATAAATAAGCTTCAGTTAGTTCAGAATGCAGCAGCAAGAGTCCTCACTAGATCTAGGAAATATGACCACATCACCCCTGTTTTAATCAGTCTACACTGGCTCCCAATTAAATCTCACATTGATTATAAAATACTACTACTGACGTATAAAGCACTTAACGGTCTCGCACCGCAGTATCTGAGTGAACTTCTGTACCAGTATTATCCTCCACGCCTACTTAGATCAAAAGGTGCTGGCTATCTGTTGGTTCCTCAAATAATGAAGACTACAGCAGGGGGCAGATCTTTCTCTTATAAAGCCCCACAGTTATGGAACAGCCTTCCAACCAGTGTTCGGGACTCAGACACAGTCTCAGTGTTCAAGTCGAGGTTGAAAACTTATTTATTTAGTCAAGCCTTTTATCAGTAGATTTTTCTTAGATAAAGGAGCAGATCTGGAGGGATCATGGATATAGAGTGTTTGGTGAACTGGTATATTTGTATGCTGTCCTCCCCTCACACTCACACGTTCACTCGGGTTTGTTGACGGTGGTGTGGTGGGTCGTCTCTTATCCCAGAGATCCCTCATGTCTGTATTACCTCCTGGTTCTCCCTTTTAGTTATGCTGCCATAGCGAGTCTTGCCGAAGTCCAAACTGCACAGTGACATTAACTTTCATACAACAATAAGGACACTTAATAATCCATATCCTTCTCTTCCTGTCACTCTCTCTCTCTCTCTCTCTCTCTCTCGGATGAGTTAAACATGCTCCTGAGGCTCCAGTGACCACTGTTCCTGCCCCTCTCCCCTCCGTGGATCGTCACACTTCTGTGCAGCTTGGGACGGTGTCTCATCAACACCTTGGGTGGTTCCATGTAATTCCGGAGTAGAACGGGTGCTTTGAGGATGGATTGGACTGTAGTTAATGTCAACAGTCTGCTACACTGACTCACGAATACAGTTTGCTTTTGATCATCATCACTGTACCCTGCAACATTGTATATCTGCTTCAAATGGACATTTGGTGCAACCCAGATGAGGATGGGTTCCCTCTTGAGTCTGGTTCCTCTCAAGGTTTCTTCCTTATGCATCTCGGGGAGTTTTTCCTTGCCACAGTTGCTCATCAGGGACACACATACTTACAAAGAACATATTTACGTTTAATCACCACATTATCTGTGTAAAGCTGCTTTGAGACAATGTTCATTGTTAAAAGCGCAATACAAATAAATATGAATTGAATTGAATTGAATTAACACACGACAACTCAATTGTGGGAAATTAAAACATGTTAAAACTGACTCGAATTATATAGCACTGGTCAAACGAGGTACTGTAGGAACAAATCAGGGAGAACATTTAATAAAAATGTCTAATTTATAACACACAAGTGTTTACATCTATTTCACAAAGAAAAGTTGTGATAAACCAAGAGGTCTGACTCACCAAACACGCTAAAAGCAAATCTCACCTAAAATATTTTTAATAAGTACAGGTAGTCGCCGACTTACGACCAATGCAATTTACGACCATTCAACTTTACGACCACAATCGCAAGCCGCGGCGTACGACAGTGCGTACCAGCTTCCGGCATAAATTCACAGTACTGTAGATACAGCCTACTCTACTTATGACCAAATCGTGTTACAGTACCACTGTCGTACGCCATTATCAATCAATTTGATTTATTCTGGATTTGCATTATTTTCCAAAATATTGCAATTATGGACACTTTAAATTAAAGTCTTTAAAAAAAAGTGCTTTCCTTGTGTGGCTTACACAATCCCACCAGTACCTACCAAGACATAGACTACTGATACAGATTTAAAATCAGCTTTACAACAGCACCACCTAGGGGTCTAATTGAAAACAAAGCCAAACAGCTGATTAGCTGTTAATACTGTATATAACTGACTGCAATAAATTAATGCACAGGTTCATGACTCTAGTCCTGGAGTCCCTGACCTGGACAAATTAAATGTTTTCTCTGCTCTAACACAATCTTCGTTTTAGTGACTTAGTGAGCTGTTAAGTAGCTAATTCATTCAATCAGGTGATGAATGTTATGAGCAAAGAAAACTTTAAGACATGCAGGTGTACTCCAGGACCAGGGTGAAAAAGTGGTGGTTGATAACTGAGTCCCTTTGGTCATTTCTATCTATTTGATCTCTTCTGATCTTCTCTGTACCTGCTGGTCCTGCTTAATGTTTCAATTAAACATTGTTTTGCATGATTTACATTTGTATGCAATTGAGTCTGGTGTGTGTGTGTGTGTGTGTGTGTGTGTGTGTGTGTGTGTGTGATTTTTTAATTAATTAAAAAATAAATAATTAATGGGGATTAAAGTCTGGTGGAAACATAAGGAAACAGGAGATTTTTAATTATAATATTGTGCATGCCTATATAGTATAATAATAATAAAAAAAGAAACAGTACGTATTCAGTAAAACAGTGCACCTATTCAAATTAAAAATATTAGATAATATAGAATAAAGCAAGACAATTGTAAATGTTTAGCAAATATGTGTAGAGTATCATCATGCCATTTGAGGCACCGAGCTGGATTTTAAAATATTAACATTGTCATAAATGCAGCAACAGACACTTTCTAAAAGCAGCACTTCCTTCTTTTCCACACTATGTAAGAAGACTTAATCAATGCATAAAGCCCAGACAATGCTTCTTTATTTGAAAGACCTCATCTGTTTCCAAAGATTATTACTCCTGCATTTGGTTTAGATCGGGAACCTGCAAACCACAGAGGCACGAACACAGAATGGAAAAAAAATCCCTAATTTATCAGCCATTAGATGTTCTGGTATTAGTGTTGGTGATGAATGTACTTTTCTGAAATAGACTGGAAATCTTGAAGCCCAAAGTATCTGCAGTTCTCCTTAAATTCAGATGTCCATGGAGTATGGGGCACCATATATAAAAAGTTTAATACAGACAGTCTGTTAGATTTTTATCATGCCCGAACAAAAACTTAATTCTTGAAGGTTTTCCATACAATCTACTTTTCTGATCAATAAAGAATCACACAGCACACAGAATGGTGCATATGTTCTTCAGTTTAATGCAGATTACAAACAAGTATATATGCACACGGAAAAAACTTGAACTAAAACTGTTCCAGCTTGGGTAAGAAAACATAGTAATCACAGATGTGTGAGCCCAGACAAAGACATTCGGTGTACTCATCGTAAAGATCCTATAGACACTGAACAGACAACATAGGAGAACTAGTGTGGGGCCCAACTTAATACTAACAATGGCCACTTTAACTCATTTATTTATTTATTATTATTTAGCGCCTCACACCATTACCTAAGATGTTCTTCATGGGAACAGGATCGGTGATATAAACTGCAAATAAAAAAATCAAGAAAAAATAATAAACAACAAATTTCATTTAATTTTGTCCCTACATGCATATAATCCTTCATCATTACAACTCCATTTTATTTTTTTATGGCCTGTAATACCATCGTCATCAAAGATGGCAACATACAAAGTAAAATTCCATCAATTCAACATACAATATAACAATAAATTCTAAACGATATTCAACACTTGTAAACACATTTTGAATCTTCTCAACCAAAATCTTCATGTTCTCCGAAACATCACGAGGTTTCAGTGATGTTTTTCGCTGCTTGTTCAATATCATGTCTATAAGCAGTATTATCAGGTTTACGTAACAGTTTCTCCTCTTTGAATAAGGTATTTAAAACTATGCACATATTGTTATGGACTTTAGATCTAGAGCAGGGTCAGGGTAAGCTAAAGAACACAGTCGAGGGAGTTTGATCTTCACCCTGGAGGTGTCCCCTTTCTACTATAAAGAAAGGATCTTTCTGTGGGCTATCAACTGTTTCAGCACTGAGTACTCACTTAGGTAGGCTTCTTAGGCCATTAGACCAATAAGTGCACAGATTAAGGGGTGCTCTTTTGATCCTGCTTGTGTGAATTCACTGTGGCTAATAATCAGTCAGAACCCCTGTTCTGGTTACAGCTAGAACAGTCGCTGGACCCAAAAACTTCGGCTCACCGACCTTGGTAGGCTTCAGGCTTCGTATCAGAACCTGCAAAAGAGTGTCTTGGCTTATCTGTGGGCAGAGGGAGAGTTAGTGAAACATCATCAATTTCTTAACCAGGGCAGAAAAGTAGTTGTCCACCATCACTTCCAGGTTACTTAAGAAAGAGATGTCAGTGCGACCAGTGTGACTCGTGGTCAAACTTTAAACATTTTTTGTTAAAGATGGGGTCATTCTCATTTCTGTGAATACTGTCGGGAGAACAACAGTCCAATTTCGGGCCTGTCTACCACTCCAGCTGTCTGTGGGGGATAGGGAATATTAAAATAACAATCAATTGCTAAGCTTTTAGACAAAAGTTGTGTTACTTCAAAAGCAAAAGGTGTGCCTTTGTCACTTTCAATCACCTCATCATCAAAACCATCTAAATCAAAGTTTGGTGCCCTGTAGCGTCGGCCAGAACACAAAAATTAAAAAGCATATGGCTTGGATGTGAGGGATCCAGAATGATGTTCTGAGCCTTTTTTCTGTAATTATTTTTACACGCTATGTCCGGGGATTTCAGATTATAAAATGTTCCACATGGTGAAACACTAACGATGAAATGTTTGTGTATATTGTGTTGTAATGTTTATAAAACATGATTTTTTTTTTTTTTTCACCAGGCCATATCCCAGATTGTAGGGTTTTTCCAGCTGTCTTTGAAAACAACTCAAATGTTTGATGATATGTTACGTATGACAAATTTAAGGTAATTTTATTAAAGTTCAAACAGCAAGTTTATCATTTATACTTCCCCTGTATAGCAGTTCTACAACATATAAAAACTATCTGACTAAACCTTTCAAATGACAGCTACATGCTACAGAAATTAAGAACATCCTTCATTAAAAAAAAATGGCAGCATCCCTTATATAAAAGTCGAACAAAATTGTAGGGAAAACAAAAAAAAACTTTAAACATTAAAATGTCTAATGACGAGAAAGATATAACAATAAAACGTTAGATTACCTGTATGTGTTTTCTCAAATTTTATGGCGAATTTTTGAAATCCAGCACTTTTTTACGTAGAACATCTCCCTTATAAATGGCCATGGGTGTTGAGGAATGTCTTTGTTTTTATTTATTTTTACATCGGTGACTCCCTCTCAATTCACATGTATCATTCCTATTGTTGTCTTGCTCATTGTTTGCTCCGCTTGCCTACGTCTACATCTGATAGCCAGAAAACAATACACCAGTGATATGGTGAAAAAGCAGCACAATGAAGGGTTGATAGGCTGGAAGCAGCGCTCAATGAGAAGAAATAATACTAAAAGTAGCGAGGCTGGTTCGAAAATGTAAGAATTAGAAAGTACAGATATTTATGTATAAATGTAATGAATGAAAGTAAAAAGATGTCCAAAAAAATAAAATAGTAAAGTACTGATATCATAAAATATCAACTTAAATACTTCCCACCTCTGGGACAGGATAATATGGAAGCAGATTGAACACAACCAAAAAAAAGTGAAAATAAATTAATAATACAACATAACCACAATGAAGGAAAAAGAACAAACCGAAAAAACAAAATTATGCAAGAACTCTATTTTTATACAGTAAAATCAGGGGAGAGCGCGAACGCAGTCCCCCACTACCACAAATTATGCAGTCGAGATTCCCACATTTGGGGAATTCGCAGGGGTCAGCACAACCGGAGTGCAATGGTTGAGCCTCGCCCTGGGTGAACCACCTTCTTGATCATGGTATCTCCCCTGCCAGGTAAGTATGAGTTCTACAAGCATCAGCTACGGACTGCACCACAGCACACACTGTTCACCATCATGGTGAGCAAAACCCGCTTACAATTCCCATGATGCACTGCTTCTCAATACGTGATGAGATGCACAATGTTCGGGAAATTTAGTGTGTAGCACATGCGTTAAAACTACGGGTTATGAGAAAAGGCGCATTACTGCATGGTAAGCAGCAAACGTCTGCGAAATAAATAATCATAAAAATCATAATAATAAAGTGTATTTTAATGTCTCGCTGCTGTTAGTCCCACCACCAGGTCAGGCGAAGAGTTACAGCTTACACAAAAGTGCTCTACATAAATAAAAAACTTCAATTAATTGTTTTAGTAAATAAATGGTACATTTAAGTTATAAAAAGTGACTATATATCAACGGTCTTTTAAAAAAGAGCGCTGAACAAATACGCACTACATCGAAACATTCGGTCCGTCCATTAATGAGTGCGACCGGTAACAGGAGTCCAGGTAAATAGTTCCGCCCGATATTTGTATTCATTTATTCGGCATAATTTAGTAACTGTATAAAATAGTTGTTGTAATGTTTTTGTTAAATGTTAATGGCAAAGATAAACTATGATTTGAGTCGTGTAAAAATGATTATTTAAGGAAATAAAGCCGCTTCTGGAAGAGCACAGACCATGAACAAACACCAAAACTAAACTATATTCTCTGTACACTGAACTGTGAATACAGTGAGATTACAAACAAGTATAATGCGTAAAAAAATACGTGTTTCAATATGTTTTATTGTCACCATCGCATTTTTAAACGCAGTTCTCTCTCTTTTACAAGGAAATCAAATAAATAATTAGTTTAAAAATAAGATAAATAAAGTAAATAGTGATCAAGTCTTGTTCTAAGTGCGAGTTAATATCAAAAAGGGCCATCACTCAAGTCTTCAGAGCAGGCCAAGGCCTGTCACATCAGGCACCAGCGGAGTTCCTCTAACGCTGTTCCAGTAACTGATGTTTTTGATGGAGCATCTACGGGCAGACAGGTTCGGGGGCGGCCGGGACCTTTCCTGTGTGACCCCAGACCCCCCGCTACAGTTATAACGCCGCCCCAGTGGATGTGTTAGTGAATAAATCAGCAAAATGCTTTAAAATGTATAACAAGTAACTATATATCAACTGTCCGGCCGGTAACAAGAGTCCAGGTACACAGTTCCACTACAGTTCTACAGTTATAACGCCGCCCCAGTAGATGTGTTAGTGAATAAATCAGCAAAATGCTTTAAAATGTATAACAAGTAACTATATATCAACTGTCCGGCCGGTAACAAGAGTCCGGTACACAGTTCCACCTGATTTTTGTAATACTCATACAACATTATGTTTTAGAGACACAAGAATTGGGTACCACTTGTTACACTGTACATGTTATAACGCTGTACGTTGACAATGAAAATAAATTATGATCTAAATCGTGTAAAAAGCATCCTTTAAAAAATTAGGTCACTAATTGAAATTTACACTGTAACCATTATAAACCACAAACTTGCAAAATATCTGACCACAACTAATATTTTGTGAATATAAGAATATTAAACGCTTTGACATTTGACACTATATATCAACTGTTCGGCCAGTAATGAGTCCGACTGACAACGAGAGTCCAGATACACAATTCCGCCTAATATTAACTCATTAGATATTAGTTATTACCCATATAAATCTGTTTCAGAGACGACGTTTTTAAGTATTTAGTGCCACGTTAAGTTAAACTGTAGACAATATTTCTGAGGTTGTTATAACCGCTGAATGGTAAGAGATATAATGTGTACCATGTTAAAAAAATAATTTATAGAAATAGTCATTCCTAAGTAAGCACACTAATCCAGCATGAACAAAGTCATTCACCAAAACAATTCACTGTAGTTTAATTAATATATTAAATTACAACAACTAACACAATTTCACTTGTACACAAAGCTGATCTTTCATTACCAGCAGAGAGGGGGTGCACCGTTCCCGGAGGTACTGCAATACCGGGTCGATGCGTGGAGTGGACGGAGCAAGCCCCTATTCCATCTCCCAGTTCCAAAAATCAATTTAATATATGGTCCCCGGGTAGGGGACGTATCAGATATTAAACTGATAAGAACAGATACTACACTTGATCTTAGCCAAAAGGCCGAGAAGCGATACCGACAACTTCCACCAACAAACAGACACATTCTACATCACAGTAGACCAGAGGACGGAGACCGCTGATTTCTCTTTATTTTGGACAATGAACCAGAATAAAACACAGTGAATGTAGCGGTAATACTCAAATTAGCAGGACAATGCGATTAATGTCTCAATTCACACAATAACTAAAGCGAAACTAAATCGAGCATAATGAATGCACAAACCGACCAATCAGAATCGCGAGTATCAAAACCCAACACACTGCTAAATCACATTGTTTTAGAAAGTACTTTTCACAACAGATCTTTACACTGTATAAATATCATTCAACTGGAGCACCGAACACATGACAACCCAAATGTGGGGAAGTTAAAACATCTTAAAACTGACATGAATAATGTAACATTGCCCCCAGTGGTCAAACGTGATACTGCGGAAACAAATCAGGAACAAAAGTCAAGTTTATTATCCACAAGTGTGTACAATTATTTCACGAAGATAAGAGATCAACATAATTCTAATAATTCATAATAATTCTAATAAATTCTAACTAAACACAATAGGTATGAAATCACCAAACACACTAAATGCAAAGAGAATAGTTTTTCAAGAATAAAAAACTTGCAAGTCTATTTTTGTGGTACAAGTGGTAGACATTTGAAGCAATATAACATCAGTTACAACAATATTTGTACTTTTTTTTTTTTTTTACTAAAAAAGAGATTCATTATCATTTGTGTAAAAGTATCGACCCAATTTCTGCAAAAACAACTATGAGTGGATTTCTTCGAGAAAATAAAATAACTTCATACCAGGTCACTTTAATACATGCAAAAGTTTAAATCTTAAACACGCAGTAAACGTTTACAAACACTAAGGTATAGTAATTATATATATAAAAATTTTCGGAAATGTCCCTAGATTTCCTTAACCCTAACCCTAACCATTACCCAAAGTTAATCTATAGACAAGCGCAACTCATCCGCCATTATCAAACAGCAGTTTAAAGAGACCTGCGGCTCATATACAGCACTGACTACCTTCATTTCATTTATTCTTGACGTGCATTTATTTTCCACAATAATGCAAAAGAAAAAAAACGAGTTTTCCTTGTGTGGCTTACCTCATGATTATCCAAAGCAAGACATTGAACGCAGCTGTTAGAGATTCAAAATCAGCTCAAAAAACAGCGCTACCTATGGGTCTACTTTAAAAATAAACTAAAACAGCTGATCAGATGTCTCTCTCTTTTTCATCTTTCGGATTCTTCCATTAGGGGTCGCCACAGCGGATCACCCATCTCCATACCCCCTCTCCTCTACATCTGCCTCTTTCAAACCAACTACCTGCATGTCTTCTCTCACCACATCCATAAACCTCCACCTTGGCCTTCCTCTTTTCTTCCTTGATGGTGGCTTCATCCTCAGCAGTCTTTTACTGAAAGCACTAACCTTAACCTCCACTCTTTTACAGTTCTCATTTCCCTGCTGTCCCTGTAGATGTCTTGCTACTCTTTTTCTCCTTCAGCCAACAGTAGCCCAATTTCCACCGGTATCCTGTTGGCTAACAATACCTGTGGCGGTCATTGGTAACCCGGGCCTCGAGTGGTCGGGTATGAATTTCTGATGAATTTCAGGCCACTCAAGATCTTCCACTCATGTAAAACATTGCCATTTACTGCATTTGGTAGATGCCGTTACAGAGTGTTTTGGTGTCTTCATCAATAATTAAATTCTACTGCTGTTTCAACAGGACAAAGACTAAGACTACAATAAGTCTAAACCTCTGTTGGGAGAGAAAATATTGGACCCACACATGAAAACAGACTCATACCATTATCTCACCAAAACCAAACTTGCCTATCAGACTGCATTTCCACTGCTCCAGAGTCAAAAATTCAATAAGAGAATTAAACATTGTATAATGGTGGTGTGCAAATTGAGGTTGCCTTTAACATAAATCAACTTCTACTGCTAAAATTCCACATTACAAGGTCCCAACACCCCTTCTCTCAGGTCAGAGCTACAATCTACATAAGAGAAATTTGCTCATGTTTGCGCAATGCTGTTATATTCCCATAAGTTGCCTGTGTGTACACTTTGCATCCAAGTTAAATTAAAAGAGTTTTTTCCCCCAGAAGGATTGAACAGCAAAGCATATAGCAGTTGAACATTCCAAAAAAACATTTCAGCACACTTGTAAACACACATTGGCACTACTCTAGGAGCATTATTATACCATTAATACTACTCTAGAAACATTCAGGGGTAATGGTCTTCCTTTTAAATGGTTTACATTACCAAATACTGATTTACTGAGATATATTTATATTTTGTAATATTTTATTATTTCAAGTCAAGAAGCTTTTATTGTCATTTCAACCATATGTGTCTGAAGCAGTACACAGCGAAATGAGACAACATTCCTCCTGAACCCTGGTGCTACATTTAACAACATAAAGCTACATTGCAAACAGTGCAAGACAGACATAAGACAGTGTGGGACAAATTCACAAAACAGCGCCACCAGTAAACCTACTGTATATTATACAGTGCAGTGTGTAAGAGAGAACTGAGTACAAGTGTGTACCTTGTAATTAAACAAAATGTAAACAAAAGGATTTGTGCAAAACAGTAACAGCAGCAGTCAAAAATATGTACAAAAACAGCATGTAAAACAGTGGGTAATAATGAAGAGATATAATATGGGTGGTGCTGAGACATGGATGTGTGAAGTGAGTACGAGTGTGTGTTGAGTCCAGGTTGTACAGATCAGTAACACAGTTCAGTCACACAGTTTAGTCACACAGTCATACAGTGTGTGTGTGTGTGTGTGTGTGTGTGTGTGTATGTGAGTTTCAGTTCAGTTCTGTGTTAAGAAGCCTGATGGCTTGAGGAAAGAAACTGTTAAACAGTGTGGATGTGATGGCCCAAATGCTTCGGAACCGCTTTCCTGATGGCAGGAGGGTGAAGAGTGTGTGTGAGGGGTGTGTGGGGTCGTCCACAATACTGTTGGCTTTGCGGATGCAGTGTGTGGTGTAAATGTCCGTGGTAGAGGGGAGAGAGACTCCAAAGATCTTCTAAGCTCTCCTCACTATCCTCTGCAGGGTCTTGCGATCCGAGACGGTGCAGTTTATATGGCATTCAGTATTTTCTTCTATCTTGACCATTTATTGTCACAGTGTCAGATTTACCTGTTTTTTTTATTTTTTAAATACTGTATCAGTTTTATTCTTCGAAATTATGTATAACTCTACATATAACAATATTTAACATCTCACTTAAAATAAAATAAGAATCATAATGCATATTGCCTTAAATATTAGAAAGCTTATACAAAAATTAAATACTAACTAAATACTAACAATATTAACATATTACCCTGGAACACAGGCATTGATGTGGTAGTTTGTCATTTTCTATAACCCCATTAAAACCTATGAAAACAATTTTTGCATGTATACATGTATCCCTTAATAAATTATTATTTTTTTTTTTAAACTGCATTTTGTATTTATTTAGGTTATCTCTAGCCCAACCTGGTATGGAAGATAAAAAGGGATTGGAACTGTATATGATGGTAGTATGGATAATATTTATTGGAAGATTTTTATTATTTTGGTTTCATTTTGCCTGTTCTTAGATCGTTTTTTTCAAAAAAGATCAAATCAACCAGATACCTGTAATGTTGGTTGCTAGGACAGCTGATGAACTGGCAGATTAGAGTAAACGCGATGAGTGGGTCCATGCAAGTGGGTGGAGGTTGAAGAGGTCCCGGAGATGACTAGGATCTTACTGGTCTGCTCTGAGAGGAGTTTGTAGTAAAAAAACAAATACAAGCAAAACGGAGTGGAAGAAAATATATACACATTGAATTTTTGGCTCTCTGTCTCTGGATTGTGATTTTTGGATTTCCAACAGTGGACTTTTCAAAACAATTAGCTTCTTATTTGTAACTCTTAATAGTGGACACTGTCCCCAAGCAGCTTTACATAAATTGATTCCAAATATCAATTTTACATTTATAAATTAGTCCATATAAGTATATCCTTAATGTGAACACCAGTGAAGACAGTGACAAGGAAAAACTCCCCGAGATGATATTAGGGAAAGAAAATCTCAAAATTAGGAAAAAATATCTCAAAATGGAACCAATCATCACCTGGGTGACACAGAATGTCCATTTTGTTATGGTTCTATCATTGTTGATGTTATCAACTGTTCACAGATGGACACTTGAATGCAAACATTTTAATGGCAGTCCTACGCTATTGTCACAGACTGTCTATATTAATTACAGTCCAAATTTTAGATACTTGACTTTTGATTAGCAAGAAAAATCTGAATTAAAGAATACTTCACACAGAGACTATGCACATACAGATTGATCTGAAGACTGATGTGTTTCATGACATTTATATACAGTGATTTCATCTTTATACCATTTAAATGCAATTTTAGATTAAAAACTGATTTTGCTGTTCATTTTAATCTTCATTATTGAACATTTTATACAACCTTTTCCTAATGATATAAGATACACTGGGTGTTTTAGGTTTACTTTAGGCTAGATTACATAAAAATAATGACATCATGACTATGCATTTCTAGCATATATTTGGTGTGAAAACAGAAAATATGTTTTGTTTTGTTTTGTTTTTTAATTTTGAACTGTATTATTTAAATCAGTGTACTTCAATGATTTGTACAATGATTAAAGTGTGACATTTACAAAAATTAATATTAAAAATACACAAATGAATATAATGTAAGTCATATGACCGTTATACACACACACTGGAAAAACTGTCAAGTGAGAAGCTCAGTAAGAGTTTGATAGTTTCCCATTATATCAGGAAAAGGTTTCCAATGCTGTGCGAGCCATTATTGTGTTCCAAATGCATTAAAAATGAAATCAGAATGATTTCTGCCACCATTAAGTTACAGACAGTGTTGTGCTAGTTACTAAAAAATAGTAACTAGTTACAGTTACTTGTTACTTCATTCAAAAAGTAACTCAGTTACTTTGTTGATTACTTTAACCAAAAAGTAATGCGATACTGTTAAAAGAACTTTTTAAAAGAACCTTCTTTAATGTTCCTATTAATGCCCTTTTTTGCGTTATGGTGTACAAACACAAAACTGACTTAAACACAAAGTAATTTTTAAACACTATTTTATTAAAGTCAGACCAGCACAAACTGAATATATCACAAGAATTTCTGAAATAAATAACAAAACAAGCTGAATAATATATTCACAATCAAAAACTAAAGTGGCTTCTGCTGTTGTGTTGAGCTCTTAAACATGTTCCTTTCACAGCTGAAGTATGAAAACGATCAACAATGTAGAACAGAACACCGGGTTAGCTTCTAGCTTCTAGCTCCACAGGCATGGAGTTCCTGGAGGAGCTTCGACAGATTGGAGTTGCTGTTTATCGCAGTAGATACGAGCTTCAAACTAGAAAGACACAGCTTACATTTGACTTAAAAGTTTTTGTCTTTATACTCAACTAAAGTGAAATAATGAGCATATTTCCACTTTGAGAAACTCGTCTTGCTCTCGCCTCGACATTACTGCCGCACAGACCTGAATAAACGGAGACACGCCCACAGTGCGTCTTCTTCGTGTTTACAGTGGTTCATCCACCAATCCTACAATGCGTCCTGCTGTAAGCAGGTTAGACTGTAGTCTACACATTCAGCCCAAATTCATTCATTTAAAAAAGGAACGGGTAACGCACCATACGGTAACGGAGTTACTTTATTTTTTTTAAGTAACGTGTTACAGTATTAGTTACTGTAAAAACTGTAAAAAGTAGCTAATACTGTAATACTGTAAAATGTATCAACAAAACATGTGTAACACCAAATTTATTTATTTGTCAAATCCTTCAAATGTAATATCATTTCTACGTTACTGCCCAACACTGGTTACAGAGGTAGAAATGATATTACATTTGGAGGATTTGACAAATAAATAAATTTGGTGTTACACATGTTTTGTTGATAAATTTTTATGGATAAAGTCTTATTTTGTAATTACAAACCCTGGGTTCTGAACTTCCACTTAATATTTTAACTTTGTTACTGAATTGTTTATGTCTGCTGGTAATTAGCTACAACACTTTCTAACATTAGTTTTGTCTTTAGCAAGTGAATGTATGCTTAATGGGGTTGAGGTTAAGTGACACTCAGCTATTGTAGAAGATTCCACTTCTTTCCCTACAAAACTTCGGAGTTACTTCTGCAGTATGTTTCCCATCTGTACTACAAAGATCTGTAAAATCCAATTGTATGCTATCGATCAACTCTACTTGGATTTGTTCAGACAGTATTCCTGTACAATTCATAATTAATCTGAAAACATCTGACCATAAAACACGCATTTATGCTCGCAGAGAAAGTAAGCCGTACTGACCAACGTAATATTTGAAATAAGCTGATTTAAAAAAATTATCAATAAAATACTTACAATATAGCCAAATAAAAATAAAGGCTCTGATCTAATTTTAGTACAGTGAAATCAGGGAGAGCGCGAACGCAGTCCCCCACTACCACAAATTATGCAGTCGAGATTCCCACATTTGGGGAATTCGCAGGGGTCAGCACAACCGGAGTGCAATGGCTGAGCCTCGCCCTGGGTGAACCACCTTCTTGATCATGGTATCTCCCCTGCCAGGTAAGTATGAGTTCTACAAGCATCAGCTACAGACTGCACCACAGCACACACTGTTCACCATCATGGTGAGTAAAACAGCGCTGAACCATTATACACATTTCCTTAGTGTAAAACACTGCAATCTAAAAGCACTGCAAAAGAACACTACATTTATTACACATAAAGTAGTGTAATCCACTGTTTTATTTACAACGAAACTCACTCACACTTCCCATGATGCACTGCTATTGAATACATGATGAGATCCACAATGTTCGGGAAATTTAGTGCGTAGCACACGCATTAAAATCACGGGTTGTGAGAAAAGCGCATTACTACATGGTAAGCAGCAAAAGTCTGCGAAAATATTTAACACTGATAAAAAGGTATTTTAATGTCTCGCTGCTGTCAGTCCCACCCCGTGTGTGTGTGTGTGTGTGTGTGCAGGTCAGGCGAAGAGTTACAGCGAAAACAATGTTCTCTACGTAAAATTATAATTAAAAAAAATTCAATTCATTGTTTTAGTGAACAAATAAGTTAAATATATGTGATGAAAAGGCGACTATATATATTAACGCTCTTTAAAAAAAGAACGCTAAACAAATGCGCACTACGTCATACTTGTATAATTTTAAAACAATGAATGAAATATTGTTGCTAAAATTTACCGACATAAAAATGTTAAATGTTGATGGCACCATTAGACTATGATTTGAATAGTGCAAAAATGATCCTTTGAGGAAATGGAGCCGCTTGTGGAAGAGCACACTGACCCTGCATGAAGTAACACCGTTCCCCTGGAAGATGCGTGGAATGGATAGAGCAAACCCATAATCCATCTCCCTGTTCCAAAAATCAAATAATATATTATTATATGGTCCCTGGAAAGGAAACCTTTTAGATATTAAACTACAAAAAGATCCATCACTCAAGTGTTCAGAGCAGGCCAAGGCCTGTCACTTCAGGCACCAACTTCTAGCACGCTGTTCCAGTAACTGATGTTGGTGAGGGAGCATCTACCAGCAGACAGTTTCGGTGGCGGCCGGGACCTTTCCTGTGTGATTCCCCCCCGCTACAGTTATAGCGCCACCCCAGTTGTTGTTTTAGTGAATAAATCAGCCATATGTTGTGAAATTTATAATCAACAAGTGACTACATGTCAATTGTCCGACCGGTAATGAGTCCGGCTGGTAACAAGAGCCCGGGTGCACAGTTCCACCTGATTTTTTTTCTTTATTAATTTATTAGTTATATACTACCCGTGCAATTTTATGCTTTAAAAACGTAAGTATTTGATACCACCGAGTTACACTGTACACGTTATAACGCTGTATGTTGACGGTGAAGAGAGAAAAAAATTTCACTACAACTACAAATATTATACGAATCTCAAAATAATATGATTGATCTTTCTTTAACAGTAGAGAGGGGGTGCACCGTTACCGGAGGTAATGCAATACCGGGTCGATGCGTGGAGTGGACGGAGCAAGCCCCTATTCCATCTCCCAGTTCCAAAAATCAATTTAATATATGGTCCCCGGGTAGGGGACGTATCAGATATTAAACTGATAAGAACAGATTTTTTTTTTGTCAAAATATTTTATTGTCACCACTTCATTCTTACACCATGATTCACTTCTCACATATTAAATAAAATTAATCATTTGTTTAAAAAAAAGCAGATTAATAAATAATGAATTTAAATAAATATTTAAATGAATAAATAAACGAACAAATAAATACGCAAGTAAGCAAATCATAATCCCCTCTTGTTCAGGACCGGGTGCGAGTCCCTATCAAAAAGGGCCATCACTCCAGTGTTCAGAGCAGGCCAAGGCTTGTCACTTCAGGTCCCAGCGAAGTTCCTCCAACTTCTAGCCCGCTGCTCCCGTAGCCGATGTTGGTAAGGGGGCATCTACGGGCAGCCAGGTACGGTGGCGGCCGGGACCTTTCCTGTGTGATTCCCCCGCTACAGTTATAGCGCCACCCCAGTTGTTGTTTTAGTGAATAAATCAGCCATATGTTGTGAAATTTATAATCAACAAGTGACTACATGTCAATTGTCCGACCGGTAATGAGTCCGGCTGGTAACAAGAGCCCGGGTGCACAGTTCCACCTGATTTTTTTTTCTTTATTAATTTATTAGTTATATACTACCCGTGCAATTTTATGCTTTAAAAACGTAAGTATTTGGTACCACCGAGTTACACTGTACACGTTATAACGCTGTATGTTGACGGTGAAGAGAGAAAAAAATTTCACTACAACTACAAATATTATACGAATCTCAAAATAATATGATTGATCTTTCTTTAACAGTAGAGAGGGAGTGCACCGTTCCGGGAGGTAATGCAATACCGGGTCGATGCGTGGAGTGGACGGAGCAAGCCCCTATTCCATCTCCCAGTTCCAAAAATCAATTTAATATATGGTCCCCGGGTAGGGGACGTATCAGATATTAAACTGATAAGAACAGATTTTTTTTTTTTGTCAAAATATTTTATTGTCACCATTTCATTCTTACACCATAATTCACTTTTCACATATTAAATAAAATTAATCATTTGTTTAAAAAAAAAAAAAGCAGATGAATAAATAATGAATTTAAATAAATAATTAAATGAATAAATAGATGAACAAATAAATACGCAAGTAAGCAAATCATAATCCCCATTTGTTCAGGACCGGGTGCGAGTCCCTATCAAAAAGGGCCATCACTCCAGTGTTCAGAGCAGGCCAAGGCTTGTCACTTCAGGTCCCAGCGGAGTTCCTCCAACTTCTAGCCCGCTGCTCCCGTAGCCGATGTTGGTAAGGGGGCATCTACGGGCAGCCAGGTACGGTGGCGGCCGGGACCTTTCCTGTGTGACCCCGGCCCCCCCGTCCGAATGACGACATGCGGTAACCCTGCAGCGTGGACCTTGCCATCTGCTCGCTCGCGTGCAGGGACACCGTCACGCGTTTCCCCACCAACAGGTTTCTGGTGGACCAGATGGCGTCCTTTATGGCGTTGAGTGTGAGCCAGAGCACTGTAAACTGCTGCTTTGTGAGGGCCTTCCAGCACTTGCCCACTCCTAGGACGGCGAGCTTGTAATCCATCTGGACCCCACCCGCTGGTAGGCACGGGAATAACAGGGGGCCGGTCGCGGTCCACTGGTCTCGCGCAGCGCCGCACTCCCAGAGCAAGTGTCGGACGGTCTCTGGGGCATGGCATTCGGGCCGGGGGCAGGTAGGGCATGTGGCCATGCCACGCGAGTGCATTACCGCCCTGACCGGGAGGATCTCATGGGCCACCATCCATGACAAGTCCTTGTGCCTGTTCTGGAGAGCCGGGTGGGCAGCGTTCTTCCAAACTTGTTTGGTCTCACCTAAAGTGAGGCCTGGAACTCGGCTCACAGTTTCCCGGTCCTGCACAAGAGAGATAATAGACTTGTGATTAGTTAAAATGGTGACATTTTCGTTTTCTAAAAGATACTTTTTTAAAAACTTTTTAATAAAACAATACTCCTTGGGGAGGTTAAAAGACACTGGGGTTTTTAAGTCAACAGGTAAAATCTTTAACATTCTCAGATAAGACCCCATCCAGAATCGGGCCATAGCAGCTGTTTTGTTTTCACTGGATGGGGTCACAGCATAGCGGACGTGAAGCGCGGTGAAGCGGCTGCCTAAAAACAGGTGGGGGTCCGGGAGGCCTTTGCCGCCGTTCTCGTGTCTTTTCTTCACGACCTCCTCTTTATTCGCTCCCACTTAGACCCCCACAAGAAGTAAAACACCGCTCTCTCCAACCCTAAAAGAAATTTCCTATTGGGACTAAAAACAGAACAGACAAGTAAAATCAAAGGTAAAATCACTGCTTTAAAAATTAAAACTTTACCTTCTATCGTCATCTGTCTTAGTCCCCAAAAACCCAGTCGCTGCCTAACTTTCCCTATCAAGTCAGGCCAGTTCCCGCTCCCTCCCCCTTCTTTGTCAAATTTTACCCCTAAAATCGTTGACTCCGTTTTAAAATCCACTTCCAGTCCACCTCTGTCAATATTTTCCCACGGCCCGAAAAGCTGGGCCTCGGACTTGCTCCTATTGAGCTTGGCGCCCGAAGCCCGACCGTACCAGTCAGTCAAGTCCATCGCTCTTCGTACCGATAAAACGTCCGTGGCTAAAAGGGTCACGTCGTCCATGTATAAAACACAAGTCGCCGTCAGTCCACCGGTCCCGGGGACGGTCAGTCCGTTGATCCATTTGTCCTTTCTCAAAATCTGCGCCAGTGGCTCGATACAAGCCACATACAAAAGGGGAGATAATGGACAGCCCTGACGGACGCCGCTGCGGATATCTACCGCTTTGGACACATGCCCGTTAACCAAGATTCTGCTGATCAAGCCCTTGTACAGCAGTCCCACCCAAGCTATGAATCGTTTTGGGAAACCCATTTTTTGCAGAACCTGAAACAGGAACTGGTGCGAGACACGATCAAAAGCTTTTTCAAAATCTAAATTTAGAACCACTAATCGAATGTTTCTGTCTCTCGCATAACAGATGGCATCTCTGATCAGTACTAGGCTGTCTGTGATCTTCCTCCCAGGCACAGCGCAGGCTTGATCCGGGCGGATCACGTCCTCTAAAACTGTCGACATGCGTGAAGCTAAAACTTTGCTAAAAAGTTTGCAGTCAAAATTTAAAAGTGTGATCGGTCGCCAGTTTTTTAAGTCCGCCTTGTCTCCTTTTTTGTAGAGCAAAGAAACTATCCCTATTCTAAAGCTGTCAGGAAGTCTGTCCAAGGTCTCAAATTCTTTAAAAACAGTCAGTAAGTCATGTGCTAAAATGTCCCAGAAGGTCAGATAAAACTCTAGAGGGAGTCCATCCATACCTGGGGCCTTCCCTCTTTTAAAACCTTTAAGAGCGTTTTGAACTTCTAAAATGGTAAAATCCTGGGATAAAAGCACATTGTCACTATCAACCTTTTTGTCTAAGAATTTTAAAACTTCCTCTACTGTGCCGAGGTGTACCTGTTTTGGGCTATACAATTCTTCATAAAATGTCTCTATCCCCTCTAAAATTTCCTCCATCTTCTCTGTTTCCCTCCCCGCCACATTTAGCTTTGTAAAAGCCCCTCCCTTCGATATAATCTTTTTAAAAAAATACCTGGTACACTTTTCTCCCTCTTCCAGCTCTCTCTCTTTGCTTCTTAAAATAATCCCCTTACCCTTGGTTTCTGCTAAAACTGACATCTCCCTTTTCACTTCATTTAACTCTTCTTTAAAATCAAACCCATTATTTAAAAGTTTAAAATATCTCTGCAGTCTTTTTTGCAGCCCCACCATGCGTCTTTCTTCCTTTGACTTTTTTTCCCTCCCTTTCTTTCTTAAAAACTGTCTCGTCCGGTCTTTTACCATCTCCCACCACTGTGCTCGTGAGTCGAAAAGGTCCTGGAGGGTTTGCCATTGGCTGAACTGCTCCTTATATTCTCTGACCACTGATAAGAACAGATACTACACTTGATCTTAGCCAAAAGGCCGAGAAGCGATACCGACAACTTCCACCAACAAACACACACATTCTACATCACAGTAGACCAGAGGACGGAGACCGCTGATTTCTCTTTATTTTGGATAACAAACCAGAATGAAACACAGGGAATGTAGCGGTAATTTTTATATTAGCAGGAAAATGCGATTAAACTCGTATTTCACACAAAACAAAAGAGAAACTATAATATATGCACAACCCGACCAATCAGAAACGCGAATATCAAAATCTAACACACTGCAGAATCACATTGTTTTAGAAAGTAGATTTCACAATAAAGATTTAAATTAGATAAACATCCTTCATCTGAAGTGACCAACACATGACAACACAAATGTGGGAAATTTAAAAACATTTAAAAACTGACCCGAATAATGTAACACTGCCCCCAGAGGCCAAATGAGATACTGCATGAAAAAGAAAGACTCAGATAAGCTCAAGAAAACAAAAAGTCAAATATTTCCATAAACGTATTAATTACTCATGGACATAAAATATTTGCACGAGGATTGAAATTAAAAGGATCAATTGTGGGCGATAGTTCTTATACAACATATATACATTTCACCATCAAATATTGTGACAGTATAGAGAAAACCTTCGTTTCTCATTTAAACAAATGCAGAAAATCTTCAGAAATATACATATCTCTAACTTTCTTTGACATCCTTCTACTAAGTTCCACATTTACTAAAGAAGAAATGTTCATCTTTGCACAAGCGTCTCTCTTCCGCCATTTTCAAAGAGCAGTTTATAGGCTGTAGATTATATACAGCACTGCCTTCCTTCTTTTCATTTACTATGGACTCTGAATTTATGTCTAAAGAGTGTCTTGACTTACCTTACAGACTGTCAGGAGCATCTGAAGAAGAGTCTTGATTCCACAATCCAAACTCCTCCGACTATGAAAACAATTGCTAAAGAAATCATTTCAAACATTTGAACGCCACCTAGGGATCTAAATCTATACAGCGAGACCAAAAGCAATTAACTAATTATAATAACTATACACCCTTTATATTTACAATTACTGCAATAAATAAATAAACAGATTCAGGGACTGGTCCTGTAGACAATCACAGAATACAAGGTGATGGGTACTGTTGTAGAAAAACACCCAATGATTTCATTTTAAAGGGGGGATAACCAAATATTTAAAAATAAAATAAGCAGAAGGGGAACGTTTTATGCAATGTTTTACGAAATTAAAATATTGAATAAAAATGACAAAGCAAATAATAACCGTAAAATAACCGTAAAAAGAGAGCCCTAAGAGGTAGAGAAACATTTTTTTTAAAGGATATTTGTAGATCAAATATTAAAAGCTCTAAGCTATTGTAGCATACTGTTTATATTAAATACAGTCTAAATCCATGAGTAGGATTCTTGACTTTTAATCTATTTATCTTGACTTTTTTGTTTATTCGAACTAGAAAGATCTGGATAAAAAATCTTAGACTCAAACACTCCACACAGTGACTATAACTCATGGTACAAGGCCTTATGCACATACAATAATTCATCTCTTCACTTATATGCACTGACACATACACACTGACACATAAACTTACACACACACAGACTGATACCTGAACACATTTCTTGGCATTCATACACATACAATGATACTGGCTTTATACCATTTTACTGCACATCTTGATGTTCATTTGAATTCTCATTATTGAACATTTATTACAATCTTTTACTGATGATATAAAATACACTTGGTGTTTTAAAATTTTCTTTAAAATAGAAAACAAACAATAACATTACGACAATATATTTATAGCACAATCATCCTATATAGCCATGGATGTACAGTAAGAGTAGAAGCTGGACTTTGCTTAATTAAATCTTGTTTATTTGATGAGATAAAGGATCTTTAACTCTTTTCTAGTTAAGTGTGAAGGGGTATATAAGGGGTGTTTGATCTTAATCCCAGGAGTACAGTGTAGAGGAATGGACTTAGCAAGTTTGCAAGGTAGTCAGTTGGCCCCATTATTGTCTTTCTCCATTTCAAATTTCTTTCACTTTGGCATGAGGTTTCAAGAAGCTTCAGAAAAGAGAACATGTGGTATTTATTTGTATTTGTTAAAAAATTTGACATTTGGAGATGATGGTGGCACTCAACTGTGGTCCTGAGCCATTTTAGTACTGTTGATATTAATAACAGTCCACATCCATCCTCAAAGTTCTTGAGTTTGCTCATTAACTCAATTTAGGCTATTGATGTAGAACCATCCCCAGCTGCACAGAGTGGCCACCAATTGAAGAGAACTCCATCTAGAGGTAGAGTATAAGAATGAAACAGACAGATCTGAAGAGAAGAGAAGAGAAGAGAAGAGAAGAGAAGAGAAGAGAAGAAGAGAAGAGAAGAAGAGAAGAAGTATTGTTAAGCATTGTCATTGTTTCATAATTGTTTAAAGACACTGTGTGATCCAGGTACAGTTATGGACTCTACAAAGACTAGCTTAAGCAGCAAAACTAAAAGAGAGTGCCAAAAAGTAACAAAGACATGAGGGATAAGAGACAGCACACCATAACGCCTTCAATAGGTCTGAGTAAAAGCATGAGAGTGGGGCAGACAGCAACCAAATATCCCAGTTCACTGAAACACTCATGATCCCTCCAGATCTCCTTTTTTATCCACGAAAAACCTACTGCCAAAAGTCTTGACTAAACAAATGTGGCTTTAGTCTACACTTGAACACTTAGACTGTGTCTGATTCCCGAATTCCAATTCCATAACTGTGCTAGTTACAAGTATTAGTAAAAGTTCTGCCCCTTGCAGTAGTCTTCATTATTTGGGGTACAAAAGTTCACTCAAATTCTGTGGCGCAAAACCATCCAGTACTTGAATGTAGTACTTCAGTAGTAGTATTTTGTAATAAATGCGAGTAATTTACACACCTCTAAAATGTTATTCTTAGTTACCTCTGACCGTTAAAAGGCATTTATCATTGTATCCTAAAAACTAGCGAAGAACAGTGATCCTGTAGGCGAGTAATAGCGTTAGCGTTGGCCTGCAAGTATGCTGCCAAGTCTTCACCCACTCATTCCCCTGCGAGGGCTTCAATGTCAGAGTCGGGGAATTGCTAACTAATCCTTAGGCATCCCCTGCAAAAACAGTACTGCTCTCAAAACAGGAAAACAGAGAAGAAGCACTTTTCCTAAATAAAATTACAGGAAATCAAACCAATAACTCAAGATTATTTCATGAAAAAAAGAGATAGAAAACTGTAAAAATGTAATTAAATGCATGTTTAATATTAAATATATTCCACTTCTTTCCCTTCAAAACTCAGTTTGCATCTGCAGTACGTTTTTAATCATTTAATACTACGACATGCCATTACATCAACTTGGCTTTGATTTGGCCAGACAGTACAGTATATCCCTATACAAATCAGAATTAATCTGAACCAACATCTGTCCGTGAATCAGTTTTTAATCAATTGGGAAAAAAAAGGGACAGGGTAGGCTACATGAAGAAACATATTTCCTAAAAACTTCCTCCAAATTGGAGTGAATAACCCCAAATTAATATTAAGAAAGCAATTTAAGCTCATATTTTTCAATACAGCAGTAACAATTAAAATGTATATTTGAGTACTCTTTCCACATCTGCTTATACAATTTTATATTATTCTTGAGCATGTAGAAGAACTGTATTCTGCTGACCATGAAGCTTTTCAAATCAGCCAAATTCAACATGTAATATCATGTTACATGTTGAATTTGGCTGATTTGAGAAGCTACATGGTAGCCCCATGCGATCTAGGTTTCCCTTGCGATCTACGATGCCCATGGTGTCTTTTCTGATCAGGGAAAAATCACACAGCACACAAAATGGGGCATACATTCTTCTTCAATTAAATGCAGATAACAGACAAGTATATATATATATATATATATATATATATATATATATATATATATATATATATATATATATATATATATATATATATATATATATATATATATATATATATATATATATATATATATATATATACATATACACACACACACACTGGAAAAAAAACCTGAGCTAAAACTGTTCCTGATTAGGTAAGAAAACATAGTAACCAGAGATGTGTGAGCCCAGACAAAGACATTCTGTATACCTTACATACTCACATTGTAAACATCATATAGACACTAACCAGACAAAATAGGCACATACATTAAAAGAACTAAAAGGAAACCCATGTTAATATTAACACTTGAAACAAAAACTATTCAAACAAACACACAGAAATGATGCACAATACAGTCAGAGTCTAGCATTGATACAGTGAAATCAGGGGAGAGCGCGAACGCAGTCCCCCACTACCACAAATTATGCAGTCGAGATTCCCACATTTGGGGAATTCGCAGGGATCAGCACAACCGGAGTGCAATGGCTGAGCCTCGCCCTGGGTGAACCACCTTCTTGATCATGGTATCTCCCCTGCCAGGTAAGTATGAATTTTACACGCATCAGCTACGGACTGCACCACAGCACACACTGTTCACCATCATGGTGAGCAAAAAAGCACTAAACCATCACACACATTTCCGAGTGTAAAACACTGCAATCTAAAAGCACTGCAAAAACACCACTACATTCAGTACGCATACAGGAGAGTGATCTACTGTTTTATTAACTAAAAAAAACCCACTTACACTTCCCATGATGCACTGCATCTGAATATGTAATAAGATGTTCAGGGAATGGCTTTTTTTTAAATAGCAAATGCAGAAAAATAATAAGTCTGAAGAAGAAAGAGAAGAACGATGCTGAAACTATATTGTAAGCTTTAAGAGTCAGTAAACATATTTTCAACAATTTGTTTATAAAGGATCTCTACAGTATAAGTCAGACCCCCTGTGTAGTTGGGTTAAAAAACTTCTCTGGAAAAAAAAACTTGTGACACTTAACTGTGGTCCTGAGCCATTGTAGTAGACTGTTGATATTAATTACAGTCCACATCCATCCTTAAAATTCTTGAGTTGCTCATTAACTTCATGGATCTTATGGCTATTGATGTAGAACCATCCCCAGCTGCACAGAGTGGCCACCAATTAAAGAGAAATCCATCTAGAGGTAGAGTATAAGAATGGAGAAGAGAAGAGAAGAGAAGAAGAGAAGAGAAGAGAAGAGAAGAGAAGAGAAGAGAAGTATTGTTAAGCATTGTTATTGTTTAAAGACACTGTGTGATCAAGGTACAGGTATGTACGCTACCAAGACTATCTTAGGCAGCAAAACTAAAAGAGAGTGCCAAAAGGTAACAAAGACATGAGGGATAAGAGACAGCAAAGCATAACGCCTTCAATAGATCCCAGTTCACCAAAAGACTCATGATCCCTCCAGATCTCCTTTTTTACCCAGGAAAAACCTACTGACAAAAGTCTTGACTAAACAAATGTGGCTTCAGCCTACACTTAGACTGTGTCTGATTCCCGAATTCCAATTCCATAACTGTGCTAGTTACTAGTATTTGTAAAAGTTTTGCCCCTTGCAGTAGTCTTCATTATTTGAAGTACCAAAAATTAGCCAGCACCTTCTGATTGCAGTAAGTGTGACAGATCAAAATGGAACAAAAGTTTCGCTCAAATACTGTGGCGCAAAACCATTCTGTACTTTATACTTCAGTAGTAGTATTTTGTAATAAATGCGAGTAATTTACACACTTTTAAAATGTTATTCTTGGTTACCTCTGACTGTCAAAGGCATTGGCCTGCAAGTATGCCGCCAAGTCTTCACCCACTAACCCCCTGCGAGGGCTTCAATGGCAGAGTCGGGGGATTGCTAACTAATCCTTAGGCATCCCCTGCAAAAACAGTACTGCTCTCAAAACAGGAAAACAGAGAAAAAAGCACTTTTCCAAAAGAAAAAATACAGAAAATCAAACCAATAACTCAAGATTATTTAATGAAAGAAAGAGATAGAAAACTGTAAAAGTTAAATTGAAGGCATGTTTGATATTAAATATATTCCCACTTTAACTCAGTTTGCTTCTACAGTATGTTTTTAATCATTTTCCATCTATACTACGACATGCCATTCTATCAACTTGGCTTTGATTTGCCCAGACAGTACAGTATATCCCTATACAAATCAGAATTAATCTGAACCAACATCTGTCCCTGAATCAGTTTTGAGTCAATAAAAAAAAAAGGGACAGGGTAGGCTACATAATGAAGAACTGTATTTCCTGAACCCTTCCTCCAAATTAACTGTGAATAACCTCAAATAATTGCTAAGAAAGCAATTTAAGCTCATATTTTCTAATACAACAGTCACACTTAAAATTTATATTTACATACTCTTTCCACATCTGCTTATAAAATTACATATTGTTCTTGAGCATGTAGAAGAACTGTGTGCTGCTGACCATGTAGCTTTTCAAATCAGCCAAATTCAACATGTAACATGATGTTAGATTGTTATGCCCAAACAAAGAAATTCATGGAAAGAATTCATGAAGAGGTTTCCCATGCAATCTACTATGCCTGTGGTGTCTTTTCTGATCAGGGAAAAAAAAAAATCACACAGCACACAGAATGGCACATACATTCTTTTTTAACTAAATGCAGATAACAGAAAAGTATGTATACACGCTGGAAAAAAAATCTGAGCTAAAACTGTTCCTGATTCATTAAGAAAACATAGTAACCAGAGATGTGTGAGCCCAGACAAAGACATTCTGTATACATTACATAATCATATTATAAAGCTTCTATAGACACTAAACAGACACAATAGGCACATGCATTCAAAGAACTAATAGAAAACCTATCTTAATAATAACACTTGAAACAAAAAATACTCAGACAAACACACAGAAATGATGCACAATACAGTCAGAGTCTATCATTGATACAGTGAAATCAGGGGAGAGCGCGAACGCAGTGCCCCACTACCACAAATTATGCAGTCGAGATTCCCACATTTGGGGAATTCGCAGGGTCAACACAACCGAGTGCAATGGCTGAGCCTCGCCCTGGGTGAACCACCTTCTTGATCATGGTATCTCCCCTGCCAGGTAAGTATGAATTTTACACGCATCAGCTACGGACTGCACCACAGCACACACTGTTCACCATCATGGTGAGCAAAACAGTACTAAACCATTACACACATTTCCGAGTGTAAAACACTGCAATCTAAAAGCACTGCAAAATAAATACTATTTTTATTACACACACACACACACACCAGTGCAATCTACTGTTTTATCCACAACCAAACCCACTCACACATCCCATGATGCACTGCTTTTGAATATGTAATAAGATGATCAGGGAATTGCTTCTTTTAAGTAACATACTAAAATCACAAGTCTGCCCAGGAGAAAGAGTGCGTCACTACATGGTAAGTTTGGACAATCAGTAGAATATTTCCAACAATGTTTAATAAAGGTTCTTTTTAAGTCTCGCTAGTGTTAAAGCCCTGCCCCCGTATTCACAGGGTGAAACAAGTTCTCTACAAAAAAAAAAATCACTTCCATTCACTGTTTTAGTGAATAAATCAGACAATTGCTTTGAAATTTGTGACTATATATCAACTGTGCGATTGGTAATGAGTCCGACTGATAACGAGAGTACAGATACACAGTTCCGCCTAATATCAATTTATTAGTTATGATTTATTACCTGTATAATTGTATTTTTTAGAAACGCTGTTTTTAAGTCCTGTAATTTCCGGACTATAAAGCGCACCCATATATAAGCTGCACCAACTGAATTTTACAAATATTTTTATTTTTAACATAAATAAGCCGCACCCGTCTATAAGCCGCAGTCACTGTATGTACTTAACACAGGCTTTAACGAAAGACACGGGTGAAATATGTTGCGCTTCATAGCAGTATTTTGGGAATAGCATGCCACTGCATTTTTTCCGGTATTACTGCATGTGTGGAGACCGAGGAATATGTCCTTATTATTTTCTGATGCTCATATCTAAGTTTCTTTGACTAACCATTAACGCTGTTGCCAAGAAAAATAAAAAAGCACGAGTTTTGGAAACCTGTCTGTGCTTATATGATTTCTGTTGCAACTGGAGTTAGCGAGCTCTCCCTTCACCCAGACTCAACACGTTACAACGGCTTGTATCTAAACAGTAGCCGACCAAGAAAGTCATTGTTCACTGTCTTCCTCCTTCCTTTCACAACTATTTCTCTCGGGAGTTAATCTTTTGGCGTCGTCGTGCGTTTTAAAATCACCCGATGGAAGTTTTTTCTCCCGAAGCCGTGCAGCTCAGAACACAGGTGAGGTGCATTTTTTTGTTTGGTCTTATGTTATGTCGCTCACTTTTTTTGGCTTTAAGTTTGTGGAACCGGAAAAAAAACAGGAAAACTTCATAAATTAGCTGCTTCGTTGTTTAAGCCGCAGGGTTCAAAACGTGGGAAAAAAGTAGCGGCTTATAGTCCGAAAAATACGGTATTTAGTGCCATATTAAGTTTAACTGTACATATATCGTAGGTATATATGTATATCTGCTATACGTTGAAAGAGATATGCTTTGTATAGTGTTAAAAGAATAATTTAAAGAAATAAGGTGAAAGAGGTGAAGAAGGTGGTCATCCTGATGGCTCCATCCTCAGCATTCTCCTACCGATATACCCCATGTCCCTCCTCTGCACATGTTCAAACCATCTCAATCTCGCCTCCCTCACCTTGTCTCCAAAACGTCCTACATGCGCTGTTCCTCTAATAAACTCATTTCTAATCCTGCCCATCGTCGTCACTCCCAACAAAAACCTCAGCATCTTCAGCTATGCTACCTCCAGCTCCACCTCCTGTCTTTAACTCAATGCCACTGTCTCTAAACCAAACAAGATCGCAGGTCTGCTATCACTCTTCTCCACCCACTCCACCCTGCCTGCACTCTTTTCTGCACTTCTCTAACACTCTCCATTACTTTGCACTGTTGACCCCAGGTACCTGAACTCCTCCACCTTCTCCACCTCTTTTCCCTGCAACCACACCCCTCCAATGCCCTCACTCTTATTCACACACATGAACTCTGTCTTACTCCTACTGACTTTTATTCCCCTTCTCTCCAGGCTCTGCTCAACCTGCTTCCTACTCTCACCACAAATAACAATATTATCCGCAAACATCATAGTCCATGGAGACTCCTGTCTGACCTCTTCCGTCAACCTGTCCACCACCACTGCAAACAGGAAAGGGTTCAGAGCCGATCCTTGATGTAGTCAGACCTCGACCATGAACCAGTATGTCGTTCCTACTGCACACTTTACTGCTGTCACACTGCCCTCATACATGTCCTGCACAACCCTCACATACTTCTCTGACACACCTGACTTTCTCTTACAATACCACAATTCCTCTCTCGGCACCCTGTCGTATGCTTTCTCTAAATCCACAAACACACAATGCAACTTCTTCTGACCTTTTCTATAATTATCCATCAACATTTTTAAAGCAAATAATTTATCTGTGGTGCTCTTCCTCGGCATAAAACCATACTGTTGCTCACAAATGGTCACCTCTTCTTTCAGCCTGGCTTCCACTACTCTTTGCCATAACTTCATGGTGTGACTAATCAACTTAATTCCCCTGTAGTTACTGCAGATCTGCACACTCCTCCATTTCTCAGGCACCCTCTCACCTTCCAAAATCCTGTTGAACAGTCTTGTTAAAAACTCCACTGCCATCTCTCCTAAACATCTCCATGCTTCTACATGTGTCATCTGGTCCAACCGACTTTCCACTCTTCATCCTCTTAATCGCTCTTCTCAACACACTTTCCTCACTAGTCAACACATTTCCATCTCCATTCTTTATAGCTCCAACTTGTAGCACCTCCATTAAAATAGGCACATGCATTAAAATAACTAATAGGAAACGCACCACAATAATAACACTTGAAATAAAAACTAATCAAACACACAAAAATGGTGCACAAATAGTAAAATTCTATCATTAACACAGCGAAATCAGGGGAGAGCGCGAACGCAGTCCCCCACTAACACAAATTATGCAGTCGAGATTCCCACATTTGGGGAATTCGCAGGAGTCAGCAAAACCGGAGTGCAATGGCTGAGCCTCGCCCTGGGTGAACCACCTTCTTGATCATGGTATCTCCCCTGCCAGGTAAGTATGAGATCTACAAGCATCAGCTACAGACTGCACCACAGCACACACTGTTCACCATCATGGTGAGTAAAACAGCACTAAACCATTACACACATTTTCGAGTGTAAAACACTGCAATCTAAAAGCACTGCAAAAGCAATACTACCTTTATTACATTAACACAAGTGCAATCTACTGTTTTATTAACAACCAAACCCACTCACACATCCCATGGTGCACTGCTTCTGAAAATGTAATAGGATGTTCAGGGAATTGCTTTTTTTTTTTTTTTTTTTTTTTTTAGTAACATACTAAAATCACAAGTCTGCCCAGGAGAAAGAGTGCGTCACTACATGGTAAGCTTTGACAATCAGTCGAATATTTCCAATATTTAATAAAGTTTATTTTTAAGTCTCGCTAGATTTAAAGCCCCGCCCCCGTATTCACAGGTTAAAACAAGTTCTCTACAAAAAAATCACTTCCATTCACTGTTTTAGTTTAACTGTACATATATTGGATGTATATATGTATATCAGCTAAATGTTGAAAGAGATATGCTTTGTATAGTGTTAAAAGAATAATTTAAAGAAATAAGAGTAATTCCTAAGTAAGCACATTGATCCTGCATGAATAAACTCTGAAACTAGAATGCTTCACTGTATTCTCCTTCTTCTTCTTCTTCTTTCGGCTTCTCCCATTAGGGGTCGCCACAGCGGATCATCTGTCTCCATACCCGCCTGTCCTCTACATCTGCCTCTTTCAACCCAACTACCTGCATGTCTTCCCTCACCACATCCATAAACCGCCTCCTTGGCCTTCCTCTTTTCCTTCTTCCTGATGGCTCCATCCTCAGCATTATCGTACCAATATACAGTACACCATGTCCCTCCTCTGCACAAAGCATCTCAATCTCGCCTCCCTCACCGTGTCTCCAAAACGTCCTACATGCGCTGTTCCTCTAATAAACTCGTTTCTAATCCTGTCCATCCTCGTCACTCCCAACAAAAACCTCAATATCTTCAGCTCTGCTACCTCCAGCTCCACCTCCTGTCTTTTACTCAATGCCACTGTCTCTAAACCATACAACATCGCAGGTCTCACCACAGTCCTATAAACTTTCCCTTTCATTCTTGCAGATACTCTACTATCACAAATCACTGCTGCTATCACTCTTCTCCACCCACTCCACCCTGCCTGCACTCTTTTCTTCACTTCTCTAACACTCTCCTCAATCGTCAACACATTTCCATCTCCATCCTTTATTGCTCTAACTTGTAGCACATCCATTACAGCTCAGTCCCTCTGCCTGGCCAAACGGTACAAATCCATTTCTCCCTCCTTAGTGTCCTACTTCTCATACAGCTCCTTATATGCCTTTTGCCACATCCCTCTTTACCCGCTGCCGCATCTCCTTGTACTCCCTGGACTCCCTGCATTACAGATTCTACTCGCATTACGGGTTATACCCGCTTTCCGGTTCGTACTTCTCCTCAAGCCTCTGCCTTGTATATGTTCAAACTAAATAAAGACAAGGTGTTTAACCATACCCAGGTTTTCAACTCTTGGTCTATCTGTGACAGATTTAAAAAAAAATAACAACAAAAAAAGTTTGATGTAGATCACTGGTAAGTGGCGCTATGGTGAGCTATTTTTTGAAAAAAAGACCTGCAGGCAACTTGTTTGGTCCTTGAGGACAACCTGGTGCCATGTTGGTGACCTCTGCCTTACATGCTCACATCATAAAGCTTCTATAGACACTAAACAGACACAATAAGCACATGCATTAAAAAAACTAATAGGAAAGGCACCCTAATAATAACACTTGAAACAAAAACTACTCAGACAAACACACAGAAATGATGCACAAAATAGTAAAATTCTATCATTAACACAGTGAAATTAGGGGAGAACGCGAACGCAGTCCCCCACTACCACAAATTATGCAGTCGAGAGTCCCACATTTGGGGAATTCGCAGAGATCAGCACAACCGGAGTGCAATGGCTGAGCCTCGCCCTAGGTGAACCACCTTCTTGATCATGGTATCTCCCCTGCCAGGTAAGTCCTATAAACTTTCCCTTTCACTCTCACAGATACTCTTCTATCACAAATCACTCCTGTCACTCTTCTCCACCACTCCACCCTGCCTGCACTCTTTTCTTCACTTCTCTAACACACTCTCCATTACTTTGCACTGCTGACCCCAGGTACCTGAACTCCTCCACCTTCTCCACCTCTTTTCCCGGCAACCGCACCACTCCACTGCCCTCTCATTTACACACATGTACTCTGTCTTACTCATTTACTCGATTACTGCCTTTCATTTCCCTTCTCTTTAGCGTACTCTTTAGTACCTCCACCTCTCCCGACTCTTCTCAACCTGCTCCCTACTCTCAACACAAATAACAATATCATCCGCAAACATCATAGTCAATGGAGACTCCTGTCTGACCTCGTCCGTTAACCTGTCCATCACCACTGCAAACAGGAAAGGGTTCAGAGCCGATCATTGATGCAGTCCAACCTCCACCATGAACCAGTCTGTTGTTCCTACTGCACACTTTACTGCTGTCACACTGCACCACCCTGTCGTATGCTTTCTCTAAATCAACAAACACACAATGCAACTCCTTCTGACCTTCTCTGTAATTATCCATCAACATTCTCAAAGCAAATAATTCATCTGTGGTTCTCTTCCTCGGCATAAAACCATACTGTTGCTCACAAATGGTCAGCTCTTCTCTCAGCCTGGCTTCCACTACTCGTTCCCATAACTTCATGGTGTGACTGATCAACTTTATTCCCCTGTAGTCACTGCAGGTCTGCACATCTCCCTTGTTCTTAAAGATGAGTACCAGCACACTCCTTCTCCATTCCTTAGGCACCCTCTTACCTTCTAAAATCCTGTTAAACAGTCTTGTTAAAAACTCCACTGCCATCTCTCCTAAACATCTCCATGCTTCTACCGGTATGTCATCTGGTCCAACCGACTTTCCACTCTTATTCTCTCTTAATCACTGCTCTCACTTCCTCCTTACTAATCCTACCCACTTCCTACTTCACCATCTCCACACCATCCAACCTTCTCTCTCTCACATTTTCCTGGTTCATTAGCTTCTCAAAATACTCCCTCCATCTTCTCAATACACTCCCCTCACTAGTCAACACATTTCCATCCTAATCCTTTATTGCTCTAACTTGTAGCACATCCTTCCCAGCTCGGTCCCTCTGCCTGGCCAATCGGTACAAATCCTTTTCTCCCTCCTTAGTGTCCAACTTCTCATACAGCTCCTTATATGCCTTTCGCCACATCCCTCTTTACCTGCTGCCGCATCTCCTTGTACTCCTGCCTACTTTTCTCATCACTCTGTCGAGCCCAATTCTGTTTTGCCAACCTCTTTCTCTTTATGCTCTCCTGCACTTCCTCATTCCACCACCATATCTCTGTCTTCCTTTCTATTTTCAGATGTCACACCAAGTACCTTTCTAGCTGTCTCCCATATCACTTCTGCAGTAGTTGCACAATCATCCACCACCTCCTCACCACCACTGAGCCCCTGTCTGACCTTTTCCCTCATTCATCTACACCATGATAGAACAGTTTAAACTCACCGACAATGTTCCTGGCTTAACGCTCTGGCTTGTGCAACCCTAATATCGGAGATAGAATGCATTACTACAGTAAACTGAAAACATCTGATTAAATCAATTTATATGCCCAATGCCTCCCGTAAGTAACTATTAAAAATAATACACAAAATTGATCTTTCTTTAACAGTAGAGAGGGAGTGCACCGTTCCCGGAGGTACTGCAATACCGGGTCGATGCGTGGAGTGGACGGAGCAAGCCCCTATTCCATCTCCCAGTTCCAAAAATCAATTTAATATATGGTCCCCGGGTAGGGGACGTATCAGATATTAAACTGATAAGAACAGATACTACACTTGATCTTAGCCAAAAGGCCGAGAAGCGATACCGACAACTTCCACCAACAAACACACACATTCTACATCACAGTAGACCAGAGGACGGTGATAACTGCTTTCTCTTTATTTTGGATAACAAACCAGAATGAAACACAGGGAATGTAGCGGTAATTTTTAAATTAACAGGAAAATGCGATTAAACTCGTATTTCACACAAAACAAAAGAGAAACTATAATATATGCACAACCCGACCAATCAGAAACGCGAATATCAAAATCTAACACACTGCAGAATCACATTGTTTTAGAAAGTAGATTTCACAATAAAGATTTAAATTAGATAAACATCCTTCATCTGAAGTGACCAACACATGACAACACAAATGTGGGAAATTTAAAAACATTTAAAAACTGACCCGAATAATGTAACACTGCCCCCAGAGGCCAAATGAGATACTGCATGGAAAAAAAGAAAAACTCAGAAAAGCTCAAGAAAACAAAGTCAAATATTTCCATAAACGTATTAATTACTCATGCACATAAAATATTTGCACGAGGATTGAAATTGAAAGGATCAATTGTGAGCGATAGTCCTTATACAACACGTGTTTACAACGTCTCAAACACGGACCGAATATACATTTCACCATCAAATATTGTGACAGTACAAAGAAAACCTTCGTTTCTCATTTGAACAAATGCTGAACATCTTCAGAAATAAAACATCTCTCTAACTTTTTTTTTAACATCCTTCCACTAAGTTCCACATTTACTAAAGAAGAAATGTTCATCTTTGCACAAGCGTCTCTCTTCCGCCATTTTCAAAGAGCAGTTTATAGGCTGTAGATTATATACAGCACTGCCTTCCTTCTTTTCATTTACTATGGACTCTGAATTTATGTCTAAAAAGTGTCTTGACTTACCTTACAGACTGTCAGGAGCATCTGAAGAAGTCTTGATTCCACAATCCAAACTCTCTCGACTATGAAAACAATTGCTAAAGAAATCATTTCAAACATTTGAACGCCACCTAGGGATCTAAATCTATACAGCGAGACAAAAACGCAATTAACTAATTATAATAACTATACACCCTTTATATTTACAATTACTGCAATAAATAAATAAACAGATTCACGGCCTGGTCCTGTAGACAATCACAGAATACAAGGTGATGGGTACTGTTGTAGAAAAACACCCAATGATTTCATTTTAAAGGGGGGATAACCAAATATTTAAAAATAAAATAAGCAGAAGGGGAACGTTTTATGCAATGTTTTACGAAATTAAAACATTGAATAACAATTACAAAGCAAATAATAACCGTAAAAAGAGAGCCCTAGGAGGTAGAGATTTTATTTTTTTAATAAGGATATTTATGGAAAAGTTTAAAAAAGCCCAGAAAAATATAAAGAAAGGAAAATTTAAGAAAATGTTTTTTGCAAAAACACTCCTTTATAATTCCCCAACAGGACAGTACACCTTTCTCACAGGGACAGTGCAAATTGGAGAATAAGTGAATAGAACACAAGTAAAAAGCCAGAAGAAAGAGGGAAACAGCAGCAGCTAATGTGCCAAAGCACACCCAGAGGTGAAGAGAACGATTGATATCTATTAAAATCATCAAATCTGTTCCTGATTCATTAAGAAAACATAGTAACCAGAGATGTGTGAGCCCAGACAAAGACATTCTGTATACATTACATAATCATAATATAAAGCTCCTATAGACACTAAACAGACACAATAGGCACATGCATTAAAATAACTAATAGAAAATCCCTCTTAATAATAATACTTGAAACAAAAAATACTTTAACATACACACAGAAATGATGCACAAAACAATAAAATTCTATCATTGATACAAGGAAATCAGGGGAGAGCGCGAACGCAGTCCCCCACTACCACAAATTATGCAGTCGAGATTCCCACATTTGGGGAATTCGCAGGGGTCAGCACAACCGGAGTGCAATGGCTGAGCCTCGCCCTGGGTGAACCACCTTCTTGATCATGGTATCTCCCCTGCCAGGTAAGTATGAGTTCTACAAGCATCAGCTACGGACTGCATCACAGCACACACTGTTCACCATCATGGTGAGCAAAACAGCACTAAACCATTATACACATTCCCGAGAGTAAAACACTGCAATCTAAAAGCACTGCAAAATAAATACTATCTTTATTACACACACACACACACCAGTGCAATCTACTGTTTTATTAACAACCAAAAACCACTCACACATCCCATGATGCACTGCTTTTGAACATGTAATAAGATGATCAGGGAATTGATTCTTTTAAGTAACATACTAACATCACAAGTCTGCCCAGGAGAAAGAGTGCGTTACTAAAGGGTAAGCTTTGATAATCAGTAGAATATTTCCAACAATGTTTAATAAAGGTTCTTTTTAAGTCTCGCTAGAATTAAAGCCCCACCTCTGTATTCACAGGTTAAAACAAGTTCTCTACAAAAAAATCACCTCCATTCACTGTTTTAGTGAATAAATCAGACAATTGCTTTGAAATTTGTAACTATATATCAACTGTGCGATTGGTATTGAGTCCGACTGATAACAAGAGTACAGATACACAGTTCCGCCTAATATTAATTTATTAATTATGATTTATTACCCGTATAATTGTATTTTTTAGAAACGCTGTTTTTAAGTATTTAGTGCCATATTAAGTTTAACTGTGTATATATATGTTATATAAATGTTGAAAGAGATATGCTTTGTATAGTGTTAAAAGAATAATTTAAAGAAATAAGAGTAATTCCTAAGTGAGCACATTGATCTTGCATTATTAAACGCCGAAAACTCTTCTTCTTTTTCTTTCGGCTTCTCCCATTAGGGGTCATCTGTCTCCATACCTGCAAACAGGAAAGGGTTCAGAGCCGATCCTTGATGTAGTCAGACCTCGACCATGAACCAGTCTGTCATTCCTACTGCACACTTCACTGCTGTCACACTGTCCTCATACATGTCCTGCACAACCCTCACATACTTCTCTGACACACCTGACTTTCTCTTACAATACCACAATTCCTCTCTTGGCACATACAGGTGAGTGATCTACTGTTTTATTAACAACAAAACCCACTCACACGTCCCATGATGCACTGCATCTGAATATGTAATAAGATGATCAGGGAATTGCTTTTTTAAGGTAGCAGATGCATAAAAATCAGAAGTCTGAAAAAAAAAAAGAAAAGAAAGATGCTGAAACTATATTGTAAGCTTTAAAAGTCAGTAAACATATTTTTAACCATTTGATTTAAACAGGCTGTTTCAAAGGATCTACATTATAAGCCCCATCCCCTGTGTAGTTGGGTTAAAAAACTTCTCTAGAAAAAAGAAAACACATTGTTTTATTAAATAAATCAGTCAAATGCTTCAAAATGTGTGATTACAAGTGACTATATTTCAACTGTATAAGAAAACAGAGCGCTAAACAAACACGAATTGCAGGTGAATGTTTAATCCAACCGATAACGAGAGCCTGGATACATCGTTCCGCCTGATATTTGTATTTATTAGTTGTCACAATTTAGTATCTGTATAATTGTATAATATTAAGACGATAATTTTAATATTAGGTGCCAAAAATTACCCAAAAATATTTAGTTGTAACTGTTAAATGTTGATGGCAGATATAGATAATAATTTGAATAGTGTAAAAAGGATCCTTTAAAAGAATAGAGCCACTTTACACAAAAAAGAAAAAAAAGCAAACAGACCAGGAATAAACAAACCCTAAAAGTAAATCCTATTCTTTTGTCAACTGAGCACAGTGAAATTACAAATAGCTCATATGCATGACTCCACTTCCAAGTAACAAGTGAAGATCAGATTGATACTGACCTACAAAGCTGATGCAACGTTCATGGAAAACCCGCAATACAGGATCGATGCGTGGAGATGGTGGAGCAAGCCCAATATCAGATATTAAACTAATAAGAACAGATACTACACTTGTTCGCAGCCAAAAGGTCAAGAATCAATATCTATAACTGCCAACAACAAACGACCACATTCTACACAACAGTAGACCTGAGGACTGAGAGAGCTGCTTTCTCTTTATATTGGACAATAAACCAGTATAAAACATAGGGAATGTAACAGTCACACTCAAATTAGCAGGAAAATGTGATAAAACTCTTAATTCACACAAAACAAAAGAGAAACTATAATGAAAGCACAAACTGACCATTCAGAAACATGAATATCAAAATCCAACAAACTCACATTGTTTTAGAAAGTAGATTTCAGAATAAACCTTAAAACTGGATGAATATCCTTCAACTGGAGCAACCAGCACATGACAACACAAATGTGGGGAATTTAAACGAATCAAATACAGGAAGCTATGTCAGACAGCTCAACCATAGAAATAAAAATGGGTGTTACACAGGTTCTTTAGAGAAGGTATATTACTATAAAGCACAAAATGTGTCTTTAGGTACTTCCTTGGAACCAACTGGCTTTATCTTGATGGATGAAGTCTTATTTTGGTATCTCTACCCTGGATTCTAAACTTAGTCTTTTCTTTTACTTGATATTTTAACTTTTTTACTGACTCTGTTACTTCTGCTGGTAATTAGCCATGACACTTTCTGGCTTTAGTTTTGTCTTCATTAAGTGAACGCATACTTGATGGGATTAAGATCAATTGGCTCGGCTACTGCAGAATATTTCACTTCTTTCCCTACAAAACTCTGAAGTTTCTTATGCTGTATGTTTTGGATCATTTTCCAAATAGATTATGACGTAACATCCTCTAATTCCTAAAACCTTTCTCCAAACTGGATGTGAAAACCCTCAAAACAATTTTAAGAGAGCACTTTGAACCCATATTTTTATGCCACAGTAACACTCAAAGTACATTTGAGTACTCTTTCCACATCTGCATGTAAAAATAGACATTGTACTTCATCCTGCAGTAGAACCATGCATTGCTGACAACGTAGCTTCGCAAAAAACAAAACAGTTTATTGTATATGATACATTTTTACATATATACATAGTAAAAAGTTATCAATTTCTCTCTTTAATACAACGAATATCAGGGGAGAGCGCGAACGCAGTCCCCCACTACCACAAATTATGCAGTCGAGATTCCCACATTTGGGGAATTCGCAGGGGTCAGCACAACCGGAGTGCAATGGCTGAGCCTCGCCCTGGGTGAACCACCTTCTTGATCATGGTATCTCCCCTGCCAGGTAAGTATGAGTTCTACAACCATCAGCTACGGACTGCACCACAGCACACACTGTTCACCATCATGGTGAGTAAAATAGCGCTGAACCATTACACACATTCCCGAGTGTAAAAATGCAATCTAAAAGCACTGCAAAAGAAATACTACCTTTATTACACACACACCAGTGCAATCTACTGTTTTATTAACAACCAAAAACCACTCACACATCCCATGATGCACTGCTTCTGAATATGTAATAGGATGTTCTAAACGGTAAGCTTTAATAATCAGTAAAATATTTCCGATAATGTTTAATGAAGGTTCTTTTTAAGTCTCGCTATTGTTAAAGCCCCGTCCCTTATTTACAGGTTAAAACAAGTTCTCTACAAAATTTAGTAAAACGCTTTGACATTCGTGACTATATATCAACTGTTCGGCCGGTAATGAGTCCGACTGACAACGAGAGTCCAGATTCACAGTTCCGCCTAATATTAACTCATTAGTTATTATTTATTACCCATATAAATCTATGTTTCAGAGACGCCATTTTAAAGTATTTAATGCCACATTAAGTTTAACTGTACACAATGTTTTTGAGGTTGTTAAAACCGCTGAATGTTAATAGATCATTTGTATCATGTTCAAACAATCATTTAAAGAAATAGTCATTTCCAAGTGAGCACACTCCTCCTACAGACTTAAAGTCTTAAACTAAAATGCTTTACTGTAGTAAAACAAATATATTAGATTACAACAACTAGCACAATTTCACTTGCACACAAAGATCTTTCTTTAACAGTGAAGAGGGGGTGCACCGTTCCCGGAGGTACTGCAATACCGGGTCGATGCGTGGAGTGGACGGAACAAGCCCCTATTCCATCTCCCAGTTCCAAAAATCAATTTAATATATGGTCCCCGGGTAGGGGACGTATCAGATATTAAACTGATAAGAACAGATTTTTTTTTAAATAAATGATGGAAGAAACTCCTGACTCTAACTTGCCACATTTGTGGCCCTATTTGCATAATTTATTTTAGGTGGTTGAAAAGAATGTTTTAGACTAATGAATTTTTTTTTTATAGATATCAGTATTTGACTCATATCATTCGTCCAAAACTGGATTACCCAAGTTAGGCTTTCTCTCAGATCTTTTCCCCTGAGGCTCTTATTTAGGTGTTTCCAACCATCAACCCAATGCTGAATAAAGATTTTATTCAGCATAATTTATTTGGAAATAAATCTTACAGAAAACTAAGCAACTGATTTGGATCCTGATTTCTTCTGTTTTTACATAGTTTTCCAAAATTGACTGTTAGATTTGGCTTAAACTACTAGGAAATTCACAATAAGAGCATATTACTAAAATTAAGACTTTAAACGGGGAAGTTTATGTTTTAAAAAGCTTTACAGTGTGACTTAAATAAATCAATTCTCCAAAGAAGGACCAACATTGCTCTACAAAAATGTAAAAGCCTGTTCTAAAGTTACCATACTGTATGTATTGTATTAGTGAATCTGAAAACTTTGTGACAAATTGCAAAAAATATAGGTAATCAGGACATACCAGTAACTTTTAATAGACACAAAGATATTTAACTATGGTACCAATTAAACAATGAAAACAACCCCCACCCAAAAAATAAGTTATGATGTCAGAGAAAACATTTCATTTACACAATTTAAACTGAGGGTCACAAAAGCATTTTACAGACAGGAGAAATAGGTGAAAAAAAAACAACAATCGCTCAAGTTAACTTGAAAAGTACATGTATGAAATTAATTTCAGAATGATGGTAAATACAAATGTTCAGTATTGTGATAAAGCACAATATTAGAATAACTGGAGACCAATATCAGTCTTTAGTCCATGGATAGCCCTCACTTTGAAGGCTTTATTGTTGTCCCTCCTTTTCCTCTCCTGTCTCCATTCCACTTGAACTGCCAGTGCTGCCTTCTCTCTCTGAAGCCATCTTCTTATAAGCCATTTCAAAGAGCTTGAGTGATGTTTGCTGTAGACCTGTGGCTGCCTGTTTGATGCTTTCTCCAGTCTCTAGGTCCTTCCGTGTAAGCAGATCTCTCACTTTAGTGATCTCATCCTGAAGCTTTTTGCACTCTTCAGTTGGTAGTTGGTCCTTAAACTCCTCCATCTTTGACTCCGTATCATGGACAATGCCTTCAGCCATGTTAACAGCCTCAACCCGATCCTTCCTCTTTCTGTCCTCCTCTGCATGCTTTTCAGCATTCTTAATCATATTCTCAATGTCATCTTTACTGAGACCACCAGAGGATTGAATGACGATCTGCTGTTCACGCCCAGTGCCTTTGTCTTTAGCAGAAACATGCACAATTCCATTAGCATCAATATTAAAAGTGACTTCAATTTGTGGAACACCACGTGGAGCAGGAGGGATGCCAACCAATGTGAACTGTCCTAGGATCTTATTATCCACTGCCATTTCACGCTCACCTTGGCAAACTTTAATTTCCACTTGTGTTTGCCCATCAGCAGCAGTAGAAAACACCTGGCTTTTTGTGGTGGGAATGGTTGTATTACGGTTGATAAGTTTGGTGAACACACCACCCAGAGTTTCAATTCCCAAAGAGAGAGGAGTGACATCCAACAAGAGCACATCTGTCACATCTCCAGCCAACACACCCCCCTGGATGGCTGCCCCAACAGCCACAGCTTCATCTGGGTTAACAGATTTACTTGGAGCCCTACCAAACAGATCCTGTACTGTTTGCTGAACCTTTGGCATGCGAGTCATGCCCCCCACCAGCAAAACTTCTCCGATATCACTCTTAGAAACATTAGCATCTTGCATGGCCTTCTGACATGGGGCCACAGTCCTTCTAAT